>NW_020861913.1:0-152629 GCF_003713205.1 Coffea eugenioides
CTCCTAGAGTCATTAAACATCATTTCCAATCATCATACATGACCCCATAATCATATTCATATGAAACCAGAAAAATCCCCAATAATTATAAAACTTCACCAATTTAACCAAAATCAAGATTTAATCCATAAAAGTGCATCTTATACCACCACCAATCATGAATTGAACATCATTAGAGGAAGGAGAGGGGTCCTTCACAACTCACCTTAGCAATACGAGAGATAGAGCAACTAGTCACCTTAGCTTTCCAAACAACTCCACAAAACACCTTAAGACCACTTAGCAAAGAGATTTTATGGAATGATTTGGAGTTTTATTGGTTGGATTTGAAGATTGAGCAAGAAATAGAAGGAAGAAATTGAGGGCTTTTCTTTCTTTTCCTTTGAGAGAGAGCCGGCTATGAAGCTTTAGAAATAAGGATGATTTTTGGCAATTTTTTGATATTTATTCAAATGGTAAAGAAAGGTCAGATATTTAATCAAATGGTAAAGAAAGGTCAAAAAGGTGAATAGTTGTCTTAGGCTTCAACCAATGGAAGAGTGACACTTGTCACTCCATTCAATGCATTCCTATCCCTTTCTTTTCCTCTCACATCAATCACTTCACCTCCTCTACTTATCTCTTAACATCCGATAAATTTCAACCCGTAACCGAAACTTAACCTTATTGGCCGAATTTTTCCGAACTTTCGCACTCGTGGGTCCCACGTCCGATATATATATCCTTAATTTCTCAAAAACTAACCGATACTAGAAAATCATTTTAAAACTATTTTTGCTCATAAACTTTATCTGGGAATTTTTTCTAATAAAGAAAATGTAGAAAAAGCGGGCGATTAAATAAAATAAACCCTAGAAAATTAGAAAATTTCCGGGTTCTCAAACTCATTTTTTTTTTCGGGGCGTCACATATTAGACAAGTGGAGTGCATGCAAATAGGACAAGTGTCCTCATTCTTGGTTGACAACACATGCAAGGGGGGGTTAGGTGGCTAGACACTTGGGAGTTTTTAGGAATAATTTGGAAAATTTGGGAAAAAAAAAAAAAAAGCAAAGGGAAAAAGGGCAAAAAGAGAGCTCGGTGGTGATGAAAAAGAAAAAAAAAAGAAAGAAACAAGCTACGGATTGAAGGAAAAACTGGAAAAGGGTGACGGGCAAGAAAAAAAAGAAGGAAAAGAAAGGGAAAGGGGGGCTCTCGGCTGAGGAAAAAGCTACGGGAGAAACGAAGGGAGACCGGAATAGAAAGAGAAAACTAGGAAGGGAAGGCTGCGGGGAGAGGAGAGAAGAGAAAGAAAGAAAGGGCAGAGTGATCAAAGGGAGAAAACAGCAAAGAAAAAGAGAAAAAATAAGAGAAAATGCAGAAAATTTTTCTGCAAAAAACCCACGTCAGGTTGATCAATCAGGCTACTTCCTGATCACTTTTTGACTTTGATTGACAGTTTTTGAGGGATCTGTTTCTTTCTGCACTATCTTGGAGTACTCGTGAACAAATTTCATTAAGAAATCATCTAGTAAAAAGAGCTGAAACTCTCTCAAATTTAGGCTCAAACTCACAACGTCGTCAGCCTATGGAGAAATTTTGCAGCACAAGAATGGAGCTTTACTCGCAAAAGATTTGCGCAAAGATCTGCTTGTCCAATCATCTCAGGTTTTTTTTGCCTTTTGAAAGGCTAAAGGTAATCTTTTCACCCTTTTTTGTCCATAGGTTGTTGGATTTACATCAGAAATATTGAAGTTCTTTGATGCCGTGCCTGCTGTCACGTTCTACTGCTTTCCTTCCTATACTTCCTATTTGTGAATCTGGTGGGGGAGGGAAAGGCTGTGGTTCGTGGTTATTGGGTGAATTAGTGTTTCTTTGTTGCAAAGGGGAAGTGAAATGTATCCATCAGATTCGTTTCCATCCGTGACATTTTGTTTTTCCTTTTCTGTTTTGTTTCCTACGCAAGAGTAGTGCTTTTGCATTTAGATGCTGAAGTTGTGTGATGAGAATGGACTTCGTAGTCCTCTTGTAGGCCAAATCTTGGTGATTATTAGTAGAGTTCCTTGTTTCTTGACTGATGAATGAACCCAGAAAGAGATTACATTCAAAACCCATAAACTGAAGAAGAAAGTTTTTGAGAAAAGATTGCATTTCTGGGACTGAAATTTGTGTGTTTGGACATCGAATTACTGTTTTTCTTACTTGAGATTGAAGTTTGATGTTTGATTAAGGAATCAGCAGGGTTCGGATGGAAAATTACATTTGAAATCACAGCAATGGTAGAGAATCGTGGCTGAAAACTTGCAGAATGTTGTTCTTCGATGCTTGCATGATCTTTTCGTCTAATTTTTTTGTCGGCGCTTAAACATAAGGATTTTGTGGCTAAAAAATGGAAAAATGTTTGGTAATCTTGTTACTTCAGTCCAAGCCTTTGTTGGTTGAGTCGTTAGCTGTGTTCGGATGAGAAAAGATTGCATCAGAAAGCCTGAAAGTTGCAATGAAAAGGCGCAGCAAGCCTTCTGCGAAGAGCATGCATGAAAAGCTTTCCAAAAATTGTAGTTCGACCCCTCAATTTTCCCCTTATTCAACAATGGTCCAAAAAATTGGAAAATTTAACCAATTTGGTTTTTTTTCTTCAATATTTTAATGTTAATTTAACCAATTTATGTTATATTAGTGAAGTTTAGGACAAAATTTGAAGGATTAATAATTTTTGCTAGATTTATAGTTTTATTTGGATTTTTGATATAACAATTAAATATTGGGGAATTTTTGTTGTTTAATTACAGCAAATAGGTTTTTCTTTTATTTTTTGTGAATTTTGTCATTTTGGTTTTGGTGGGTTTCACCTTAAGTCCTTAATCTTAATTTATTTCATTTTAGACCCCTAAAACTTTTTTTTTAATTGTTTCAATTAGGTCCTCGTTTGTTTTAATTTCTTGAGCATGGGTTGTTTATTTTTATGTAAATACTTTAATTGATTCAATTTTGTGTTTATTTCTATTTTTTGTGATTATTTGTTAATTAAAGTGATGCCTTGACCTTTTTCTTTGTTTTGGAGGGTAAATAAGAAAATTTCATTTCATTAGATCATCAATTCAAGGGAGGTACACTCTACTCCTCTATTTTGATTTTACTTGATCCTATGTGCTCGTATGTGACTTTATGTGTGTAATTGCATGCTTTTTTGAATGTATTTTTTTTATTTTATCTATTTAGTTTTTCATTTCATTTGTTTTAATTTTGTATATTCATTTTAATTTAATTTTTGGTTATTTAAGAGGCATTAAATGCCAAATTGTAATAGTTAGGTTATTATTTTATTTTATTTCATTCTTTCCCTTTTAGATTGTAGTTAGGGCCTCCAAGTGTAATAGTTAGGTCTTTATTCGTTTTATTTGTTTTGTGTGTTTTGCATGCCTATGTGTTTACGTGTTTACTTGTTTTCTTAGGGCCCTTGCATCTAGATATCATGCTTATGTGCTAAGTGTTTTATGAGATATTATGTGTTTACTTGCTTTTATTATATGTTATATGATTTATTTGATTATAATACTTGTATGGCGTCACCACACTAGTCCAATGCTAGTTGTGGTCCTTTTTCCCGTTTTCTCGCTAGTCCAACGCTAGTGAGAACTTATAGCCATGGGTTAGTCCAACGCTAGACCCTTAGGGACCATCCACGCGCTAGATCATGCTTGCGTGACAATCACAACATTTCATGCATATTTTTCTACTTTTTAGGGTTTTTATCATTTTGCATGGCATTCTCCCCTTATATGTATATTCCTTATCCCATATTTCCCCTATATGTATATTCCTTACCCCTATGTGTGGAACATGGCATTTAGGACTTGCATTCCATTTAATAATTAGAACTAGATTAGTACATTTTGCTTGATTAGATTAGGAAAATACCCCTCAAATATGGGATATGGACGAGTGTGGCTTTTCTAGCCTTAGCACGCTCGTATTCCCTCTATAAAAGGGAAAATTGAGTTACGAGTCTTAGTTCCCCGCACCCGTTATGATGCATTCCTTTAGGTCATGTATATTTGTATATTTTCTTTTCTTTTTTTTGAGTCTCAGATTTTTGCATACTCGTGACCTCTTCAAAGAGTCACCTGTGGGTATCGCAATTAATGCGATTTGTACCAACCAAACTTTGAAGAAATATTTCGACCCCTCGATATCCTCCTAGATTTAGGTTTTGCATCCATATAGTGACATCCAGATGTGATAAATTTTTAGGTTAAAATAAAAAAATTTTTTACTAAATCTCGCAACTAGCCTTGGCTAGGTTAAAAGGGTGCCTTGAATTTTATCCTTGCCTTCCCTTTCTTTAAGTGTGATTCCCAACCCCTTTTCTCTTGATTTTCGCAGATTTGGAGTCGTTTAAAAAGGGTTTTCTTTACTTTTTATTTATTTAAATTCATTTTAGATGACTTGGTACACCTTAATTCAATATCAAGTGGCAACTCCTATTTTTTATTAAAAACCCTTTTTAAAACTATTATTTTTGTGTCAAAATCGTCACACTTTTAAACCCCATTTAGGCCCATTTCTTTATTCATTTTTCTGAAAACAAAAATTCATTTTTAGAAACACTTTATTTTTCATTTAAAAATGGGGTGCAACAGCTTGGCGACTCCACTGGAGATTTAGAGAGTCCGAGCATTTGATTTAGTCAATTCTTTTCTTCTTTTAACCTTTGTATATATCACATTTGGAGGTTTAGGTTGCATTTTTCCTTTTTAGGGTTTCTTGCGTCTAACACGAGCAATCGTCTCGATATTCGTGTATGTGATGAATAAAGTGTTTTATTTCATTTACTTATGTTTATATATCGCTCTTGTATCTTGGGAGGGGGTAGTCACCCTAGAACCTTCACTCGCATTTGATAGTATTTAATCCCTCCCTTCAAAAGGAAGCACTTCATATGTGCATATGTTTTACTTTATAACTCCTCATTTCTTTTTTACTTTTAGTGATTGTCACATCACTCCACCCCATTAGGATTAGGATCGATCCACTTGGACATATGGCCGTGGCACGACAAGCGCATAGCAATGTTCGAGGGATCACTCGAACCACCGACTCTTAGGCATTGGGACTGATGACCCTTCGCCTTTGGTCTGAAGGTTTGAGAGCCTGAATGTGAGGACTCATGTTTTTATTTTTAAAATAGTCATTTTATAATTATTTACCCTAGAGTTAGTCAATTATATTATCGTTACATGAATTGCTTTTAAATTTCGCTCTATCGCGCGTGAGTCGAAAGTTCACGTATTTCGCGTCGGAACGACTAAGTGGAGATTTGAAAAAGTTATACTAGACTTATAAGAGTAAGTAATTACAGTGTTAAGGGAATTACATTGGAGGATAAATGCACAAGTGAAACAAACAAGAGAGAAAAGTGGTAGTACACCTCATTATTCGAGCACTATTCAGAGTTGACTTTTGCAAAGCTTCTTGGCCACAATTTCTTCAAGCTTCCAAGGCAAGATTGAACACTCAAAACCCTCCTCTCTCTCATACCTTTCTCGGCCAAAACTCAAGAGGAAAATAAGGGAAGAAAACTCTCTTTGTCTTGCTCCAATCTTGTTCCATTTCACTTGAAAATATTCACCCAATTCACAAAACCTTTGGAGATTAGTTCTAGCTTGGAGGAAGACAACATCTTGTGGAGTTTCTTGGAGGATTTGTGGTGGAAAAATCTGATTTTTTATCTAGGGCTAGAGGTAATCCTTTAACTCTTCTAGTCTTTCCATTTTCTTCAAGAATCATGGTGAGTTTTGCATGGGTTTGAAACCCTAAGCAAGAAATAGGCTAGGGGACTTGAGGAATTTCATTTCTCGCCTTAATCTCTAGGCTAACGGTCTTGAGGTGGATTATAGGTAGCTGACTTGAGGATTAAAATGCTTGATTATTGTGTTTATGTGTTATATGAGAGGATTACGGTTAGAAAAGGGAGAGAAAGTTGAAAATTTTGGTTAGTGTGCTGGCCGAAAATTCTATCCATTGTTGCTCTATTTTAATTCGAAATTTTGATGCTTGTTTGGCTGTGAAATTGATGGTTATATTTTGTATATTGTGTGTAGAATGTGCATTACAAAAATCATTTCATTTGGTTGCACAAAACTTGAGTTTTGGCAAGAATCAAATCTGGAAAACATATAGCAGAGGTCTCGGACAGTGCTTCTTTTTTCGAACATATCTCTTTGTACAAAAGTCAAAATTGAGCACCGTTTGTGGAATTTGAAACTAGACATTCATAGCTTTCTGACGGTATAAAAGTCACCTACTAGTTCGAACTGAGTGAACCGTAGTGATTCAGCAAAGTTGACTGTCCTGTTGTGATTGTCTGTCCGAGAGGAATGGAGAAGCTGCATTTTGTGGCTTGATTTTCTCTCACTTGTGAATTGATTTTGAAAACGACTCTTTCTGATGAAATGTAGCATTTTTAGCCTAGTTTACAATGCTGTAAACTATTCTTAATTTGAATTTGTATTGAGTGAGATGTGGTCTGATTTCGAAAGTGCAACAAAGCTGGAAACTGGAAAGTTTTTCCCTTCTTGCTAGCCGAATGGTTAGGTTTATTTTAGGATGTTTTGTTTCAAAAATTTTGATATCAATTACCCATTAATTGCTTATTAAATGTTTCTAGAACCTTGGTTTCAAAAATGGATCGATTTGGGGCTGATTTCATTGTACCAAAATTTTGAAAAGAAAGAAAGAGTGGGTTGGCAGATTTGCTTTGAAAATTTCACGAACTTTAGTCGTTTTGTTAACTGCCTTCCCACGTGATTTTTTGCCTATAATTTGATAGAGAGGTAGTCACATATGGAAGCTTAAATTTACCAAATTTGGTGTAATTTCAATACCATTTCGATACTCAAATAACGCCCCAAAGATCGCTCTTCAAATCTGGAAATTTCTGATCAGTGTACAAAATTCAGCCGACTTTAAGCTACTATATCTTGATGCTCAAAACTCCAAATTTAGTTCCGTTTGTTGTGTTTGAAACCTTATTTGGAACTCTTATTGTGTTATGAATTTCAAGGGCTGATTCACTTTCTGTGAATTATGTCAAATTTCCAAAGAGTACTGGAAAACCAAGACTGGTTCAAACCTGTGTTCTTGGAACTGAAACTTCGAGCTGAAAAATGAATACTTTCTGTTTGGAACCATGGAAAAGTGTCTTCTATGAACTTTTAGTACTCCGAACCTAGTTTCCGATTGTATAAGTTTTTCCATTTTCGGACATGCCGAACTCAAGATCTGATTTTTCAAAGATCATCACGCAAAACAGAAATTTTCCGAATTCGTAAGAAATGAGTTTTTGAGAACTTGTCACTCTCTCTCGATATCGATAGACCATTTTAAACTCGATTGCATGGAAGAGGCTAGTCTTTCTTGGGACTTTAAATCCTCACTTTTGAACCTCAATTTTTAAGAGATTAAGGTTCTCTTTTAAGACATTGACTTAGTCTAAACAAGTGTACATTCTTTCTTGGTTGATGCATGGTTGTGAGTGATAGAAAATCGTTATTTCTTCAGGCGCTCAAGGGCATCTTCAAGAGAATCTCGGAGCGGACGCCTAAAAGCTTGTTTGATCACTTACTCACTTTTGACTTGGTGAGTGTCAAGTGCATGATTTGTTGTGGAATACGTGAATTGCTTCTTGATAATCATATGAATTAGAATTGCCGAGACGAGTGTGTACTTTATCGCACTTGTTCTACGGAGTATCATCACGTCTCGGCAATTCTACACGAAATTCGTGAAGTAAAGCGGTTGACGGAGTGTCATCACGTGGAGGTATATAATCGAGACTCGGCAAAGCAAGTGGATTCTAACTCCTGAGAGCTCCTGTATCCTTATTGAGTGTGTTTTAATTCCAATTGTGAATTACTTGAATGATATAGCTTTATTTCTCGTATAAGTGCTATTGCTACTTGAACTATATGTTTGCATGTTTTTCTTGGCCTCACTGAGCATTATCTCATCCCATTAGCTTTGTTTTCCTTAACAGGAGCCGAAATGGAAGGAGTTATGGAGAAGCCAACTTGATGGATTTTTTATTAGGATTTTGAATGTAATTGTTTATACAACTTTTGGGAGGTTGTATATTTTGGAAATTGGATGTACTTTTGGTGACTTGTAATGTAAGATTTGACTATTTTAAGGAAGCGACCCCTTTTCTTTATATCTTTGACTTTTATTATTTGGTTATTTATCCTTAAATTTAAATTGAATTTGTATCGAGTCCTGGCGAGAGTTGGGCAGGCGTCCCACCGATACCCTTTGGTTTGCCTTAGGGAGAAGTGGGGCGTCACACTGAAAACCTTATCGAGTCTAGATGCATTAGTGAACCCAACCTCATGCATCCATATTAGAAATCGCCTAGGATAGAGTCGACCGTACCCAACTAGAAACACTAGGCACAAAAGGAGGGATTCCACCCCTCTTTCCTTATTTTTCTTTTGTGCTTTTTATCATTTAATTGCCACAATGTGTTAAGTGTTGAACTAACATTTCCTTATTTTCTTGTCTTTTGCATTCACAAACGTTAGAAAATAAAAGATATGGCATGATACTCTTTTAGAACCTACCCTCTTAGATAGGCTATTGCACGTTTAAAATTTCAATGTATTGCATTCGTAGGTTAATAAGCGCACATCATTTTAGGCTCATCCTGGCATACAAAGGGTTCCTTAGATCATGTTTTCATTTCAAATTGCATATTTAATTGCTTTGATAAATTAGCATCATGCATGAACCTTAGGAAGGAATGCCATTTAGTGAATCCCGTGTTAGAAATAAGCCATCTTGTGTCTTGGATATGTAATCCAATGAGATTTGCATGTCTATATTTCTTGTACCATCCAAAGGGGTAGTGCACGAGGTAAGGTAAGATCCGATCTTTTCGAAGATGATAGAGCAACTTTTGCACATTAGAATATGAGCATCTAACAATCATCTTTTGGCCATTTTATCAGAATTGATAAAAATTCCTTGCGTGAAGGACATTAATTTGAAGAAATTCACAAATAATTCCTCATTGTTGAGATGGTAAATATATCGAGACCAAATCTTGATTTTAGAAGGCTCATAGACTAATGAATTTTTTGAAACTACCAATGGGTAGACAATTCAATCGATTTTTGAATAAACAATCAATTCCATTCAATTCATTTGACCAATATATTCATCAATTTCATCCAACCTATTTTATCAATACATTCATTTTTAGGGCAGCCAGTCATTTTTGAATAAATCATTAACTCTATTTCATCTATTTGATCAATTCATTCACTCTTAAAACAATTTAGTCATTTTTGAATAAGTCATTAACTCAATCCATCCATTCATTTTTAGGACAATCTAGTCAATTTTGAATAAATCATCAATTGCATTCAATTCATTTGACTAGTTTACTCATTTCTAGGATAATTCGATCAATTTTAAACAAATCATCAATTTCTTTCAATCCATTTGACCCGTTTATCCATTTTTAGGGTGATCCAACTAATTTTTGAATAAATCATCAATTTCATCTGATCCATTTGACCCGTTTATTTTCTTTTAGGGTTTTGATCTAAGGTTCATTGAATAAACTAATCGAGACATTGCAATCCTTTCAAGAGTAGGCTCTTTCACACATCACTTTATGTGTTAATCAAAGCAATCAATCCATTCGGACTTTGTCCTCATTTTGGTAGGACAAATGTCTCTTGCAACCCCAATTGATCAAATTTTGCAAATTGCTTTTCACTCGAATATCAATAAGTTGTTCGGATTCATCAGGTATTGTATGGTGCCTACTCTAGAGGATTGCATTCTCATTCTAGGCCTACCCTTGGCACAAAAACGGCTCCCCCAATAGGACTTGCATCCGAATTACTTTAATTTTTACTAACTCCCATATTTTTCTTTTTCTTTCTGTTAGCAGTTAATCAAGAAGGGAATCTAAATAGGATTTTTTCTAAATTTTCAGGTAATTATAAATATAGCTACACGAAGAAGTTCCATCATTACACAATCACGTAGCCGAGTCTTGAGAAACCGTGTAAACATAAGTGCATATCCGAAATCATTTGACAGGTCCACTACGGCACCTCCAGCAGACACTGCAAATTTGGGAGTTCAATTCAGCGAGATGTTAAACAAATTCAATGAATTGAGCGTGGAAATGTCAACCTAAAGGCGTATGATTGACCAACTGGTTGCTAGCAGTGGTGGTATCCAACATGATCCCATGCCTATTAGCCAACCTAAAATAGAGCACCAACCACCTCCTCTATCCCATACCCAAGTTACTTTTGCACCATCCTTTGCAAACATACCTGAAGAGACTTTCACCTACCCCGCGTCCAGTTTTCCATATACTTACCCCCATAATGTCCAAGTCAACTCGGCCAGCATTCAAATGCCTCAAAATTATCCAAACTCTCAAGTACCTCATCACACCACCACTGAGCCATTCATGTTGGATGCTGCTATGCAAGGGAAGATGGAAACAGGTGAATCCTCAGCCCCAATAGACAAAAATCTATGGAAAAAATTAGATAAATTTGATGAATTTATGAGAAAAAGCCAAGGATTGAGCAAGTTTGGAGGTTTGGATTATGATGAGTTGTGTCTTTTTCCAGACATGCAATGGCCTTTGGATTTTAAAACACCCAAATTTAGTAAGTATGATGGAACTGGTAACCCAAAATGCATTTAAGACTATTTGCAAATAAGTTGGGAAAACCAGTAGATGATGAAAATTTGTCAATACGTTTATTCCCCGAGAGCTTGGAAGGCGATGTGTGAGACCCCGGATAGTCCTTAATTTCGACATTATGTGATATTAATAGCATTTTGTTCTATTTTGTACTAAATTATTAGAAAACCCTAAATTGGATTATTTATAAAATCCTAGTTTTTGTATTAATCACAAATTTGAGTTGTAATTCATGTTTGGTAGACTAGAGTGTGTTTTGGTACAAGTAAGTATAGGATTCGATTTATTTTATATAGGTTAAGTAAGTTTAAAAGTTAGAAAAACTCAGACTAGTAAACCCTCTAGTGTTCCAATAGATTAGAAAGCTTAAGTTGGGTTTAAAACCCTAATTTTGCCAATGTTATAAAGTTTATTGTTTAATTGTTTTTATTATGGAGAAAGTATGATTAAGTGTAGATAATTAAGTTAGTGGGGTGATTAGTAGAGAAATTAAGTAAGATTAATGAGTTTGGATTAGATTAAGTTTAGATCCTATGGAGTAAAATGTAAGAAGTTCAAATGTTTAAGGGCAAGAGTTGAACAAAATGCAAGTTGGAGTGTAGCGGCTAAGAGGCAATTGTGAAACTTTTATGTGATTGGGAAATATCTCTTAGGGTTGATGACTAAGCTTATGACTAAGCATACCTCTAGAATATACAAGAGAAACCAAGCTAATAAATAACAAACTAGCAAAAGAAAAAGAGAGAGAGAGGGCCGAGAGGGAGAGGAAGAAAAAGAGAGAGAAAAGCTTTTGTTTCTTGCATTTTTTTTCATCAACCTTGAGTTTGGATCTTGGAGGAACAACTTGGAGCTTGAGTTTTGGAAGATCAACTTAAGAAACTTGCAACTAGAAGGTAAAAATCTCACTTGAAAACTTGGTAAAGTTAGGAATGATCTTTGATGGATTAAAATGATGTTTCATGGAGTTGTTTTAATGTATTGTTGCTTATAAGATGCTTGTGAAGGAATTTTATGGTTTCTTTTGTTGATTTATGGTTGCCTAAATTTCGGTTGAGTTATGAAGACCTAGGGTTTGTTTTGGTTTCATGAGTTATTAAGTTGCTTTGGTTGGTTTTGAGCTTGGAAATGCAATCATTGGTGTATTAATTTCACTTGTATGGTGATTCTTAGTAAAAATCAGATTTGGCCATGAAACCCTAGGCTAATGGGAAGTTATTTTAGTTGAGTTAGGGTTTAGATGAGTAGGGTGTAGTTGATTAAGGTGTTAGAACTAGTTGGAGTTAGTAAGATTAGTGCCTAGACTAAGGTTAGTGATTGTTAAGTTTTGGGATGAATTTGGGAAAGGAATTTCGGTTTTCTTGTAGGGCAAATAGAAGGTGGTATATGTGTGTTTATTTGGTATGAATTGGTTAGAAAACTTGTATAAGACTCATAGCAATGGACCATGTGTTTGCAAGTTCAAAAAAAACCGGCAAAACTGGAAACAGGGCTCACAAATCCGAACATGGGCTCTGTTTTTCTTTATTCTGTGTGCTGATTCGGAAGCTGCTCAAAACATAAAAGTTGTATATTCTTAAGTCCTTGTTGTGCCTACAAAATTTCAGCCCAATCCGATCAGTATAGCCTGAGTTATGACCAAAACACTAATAGCTATGCAAAACTGTGGATTTGGTGACGTTTCTTGATTTTGCTTCTGACCGTGCTCAGCTCACATTGATAAAGAAGGAACTGGGTGTTGAGGCCTTCATAAGACTTGTAGATCTTTGTTTTAGGTTCAAAACGGTATAAAGTGCGTCCTAATCCGAGTTCCGTAGCTCTAGTTATACCCAAAACAAATCGGGTGTCAGAACTGCCTTTGAAGTTGGACAGTTCTGACAGGAAATTTGGACCCGTTTTTCACCCTGCTCGGTATTGATTCAGGTTTTGGCCAAAACATAAAAGTTTTAGTATTATGACATACCTGTCTAACGCCTTTGGAATTTCTTGATTTGGACTTTTGATCTGTGAGTTATGGTCCGGCCAACAGACCCTGTCCCTTACCCTAGAGTGTAAACTTCTGGTACTGTTTTCCATAATTTTGACCTATGTTCATTCAGATCTAGGTTAAGGTGTTTTCATGAAAGTTGTAGCCCTTCTTCTTAGCTTCGTAACGGTACCTCATGCACTTCGATCTGATAACCGTAACCTGAAATTTGATCAAAACAGTTCTAGGTACCAAATCTGCCCGTTTCCGTTTGCCGGCCGTTTCCGTTTCCGTAAGCCGTTTCCGCCCATGCATGTGCCAATTTTGCCGTTTTACTTGATTTAAGCATTCTAGTAGCCGCTTGTGGAATAATGTGGTACAATCTAATGCGGAGGGGCTCAAGGCTGCTCAAACTTCTAGTGCTCAAGTCATGCAAATACCCAGTGGTCCAATTACAAGAGCGCGTGCTAGGAGAATTCAAGAATCACTTCAAGCTCTTGTTTGCACGATTCAAGAACGAGTTGGTGATGACTTGAGGTCCATTGAAGGGTTACATAATGGAGAAGCTACTCTATACACTTTCCTTCAAACGGAAGACCCAAGTGAAGACTAGTCCACAAAGTTCTAGCTTGCTAATTAGGGTTTTCGTTACCATTATTAGTTTTTGTTAGCATTAATAATTTCGGTCAATTTCCACTTCACTTTGGCCGAATTTTAGAATGTTATTTTAGCCAATTAGTTGTTAGATATTTTACCCTTAATGAAGGGCGAGGTCGTCCATTGGACCTTCTAGGGTTTGAGTCATGTAAGGCTATATATAGCCTAGGTTTTCATTCATTAGGGACAGAATTCAGATTTTATAAAATATATGTGAGTTATTTCACTCTCTCTTGCCTCAAGAGAATTTCCTTTGAATACTTGAGAATTAATCTCAAGTTGTTCATCGAACTTATCAATCAAGTAGTCTCCTTGATTGTGGCGTTCTGCTATCTATACTTTTGGTTCACTAAATTTGCTAGTCGTGGGTTAAGGAATCTCCTTAGTTCGTGGCTCGTGATTCTAGAAGGGTCAAAGTTCCGCCAATCATCCCAACTTGGTGTTCGTCTAGATCCGTCTCACATCAGTTGGTATCCAGAGTTAGTCGACGACATCAAGTATATCCCGTAGAGGTTCTTTGTTTTTCTCCTTTTCTTTTTCTTCGTAAGTTTTCTAGTATTTGTCTTCAATTCTGGTCGTGTCTTTCTTTGTGTCAAGTCCGATTGTTATTACAAAAAAAAAATTCTGTCCGCCTTTGTTTGTTCTTGTTGCGTCGTTCTTTGATTTCTTTTGCTTCGCATACACTTCGTGCATTACCTGGTTGTGTGATTCTGTCTTGAAGCCTGCTTTCAAGTGTAACCGAGCTGTGTTTGAATATTGAAAAAAAAAAAAACAAAACAAAACAATTTCTGCGACGGCTAGGGTTTCACTTGCAACTAGGGTTTTCCTTGGGCGCAAGTTTCGTGTCAAATCTGTTCCAGCTTTTAGTTGTTACCCAAGTTGTTTTCATTAATCTCCTAAACTGATTTTTGTGGTTAAACTTGTTTGGGGGTTGGAATCTTGAGGAAGGACTACAATAATCTAGGGATTCTTGAGTTTCGTGAACTAATCTTGAAGTCTCAAATTTTTTTTGATAGTTATTGGGGGATTGAAGGAGAACTTTGGTTCAGCATTACATTCTGGAATTTAACCCATGAACAGCCGAGTAATTGTGTGTTCTTAGAGTCAAAAAAAAAAAAGGAAAACAAAGCAAGAGGAATTGCGCGGGTGACAAAAAAAAAGAAAAGGGAAATTGTGTTCTTTATTGCCAAGACCTGAATTGCTACACTTTGTTTCTTGAATTTAAGCCGCAAAAAAACAGAAATCTAAGGCAAAGGAAGGGTTTAAAAATTCTGACCAACTTCTTCTTGAAAATCTTCAGCGCCTTGAGTCTTGATTATTTGTGTCACCTTTTGAGTTTTTTGATCATCTTGACTCTTGAAGACCTGCACCTCTCTTCGCACAAACAGCTTCTTGTACGCTCTTGCATCCATACAGGGCCTCCTTGGTTTAGGAGTAAATTTCTGGGGAGTTTCTTGGGCAAACCGCTTGGGAAATTCTTGTGTAACATCACTTGCATTACCTTGTGACGCCATTGCCTAAGACCAATCTGTATAATCTGTCCGTGTGTGGTGCACAGGGGAGGGGCCGAATTGCTTGTTCTTTGAGGGGGAATAAGGAACGAAAATTTGGAAGCAAGGAGAGGGGAGTATAGCCGAATTTTATGAAGAGTTTTTAGAAGCAAATTCTGGAATTTTGAGAGGATAGTTTCGGGAAGAATAGGAAGCTACCAAATTCTGTTTTGCAGCCGACTTTGGAAGGTTTCAAAGGAGCAGAAATCTGGAAATTTTTTAGCTACCAAATTCTGTTTTGCACTTGGTTGACCAGCCGACTTTAGGAAAGGAACAAGGAGAAGGAAATCTGGAAAATTTTAGGAAACAATTCTGTTTTGGTATAGCTGATTTTGAGGAAGGTTAAGGGGTACAAATCTGGAATTTTGGGAACCAATCCTGTTTCCATTTTTTTTAGCCGACCTTAAGGAACTTTCCAAAAAGTACAACACCTAATTTGTTTCCAGAAAAATCAATTAGGAAAATTAAGGAAACACTTGGGAAACTCCATCATTGTATTTTCCTCGTTTCATTCCTTATCAAAGTCATTCCTCATTTCATTCCTCATTTCAGTCCGTTTCTACTTTTGTTCTTGTTCCTTTGATACAATTGGGAGCTATTTTGATTAAAGTGTGATTGAACTTCCTTGAGAAAATTTCTGATTTCTTCAAAGGAAACAAACAAGTGGTTTGAGAAGTGAATTGGTGAGATCATTAGAGTGACATAAACACTTGAGTGAAAACACGAGAGGAGTGAAACACTTCAGGGAGCAAGTGAGGCATTTTCTACTAACAATTTGTCAAGTTTTGCAGGTTTCACCATGTCTCAGGAACATGAAATTACCATTGCTCAGTTATCACTTAAAATGGATAATATGTGGAAGGAAATGCAGAGGAGATTTGACCAAAGGTTGGAAACAATCAATGAGCAAATTGATCAACTAAGTTCGTCTAGGGCTTCTTCTAGGAAATCTAGGGGAAAATCCACCCTGGGGGAATCTAGTGACTCCAATGCTGATTCGGAACATGAGGCATACGAGCAAAGAAGACCAAAGCGAAACCCAAGAGCAAACGGTGATGCCATCAAGGGGATTAAGATGCAGATTCCTCCTTTCCAAGGCAAATCTGATCCGGATACGTACCTTGAATGGGAGAGTCGAGTGGAGCTAGTATTCGGTTGTAATGACTACACCGATGCACAAAAGTTGAGACTTGCCGTAGTAGAATTCACCGACTATGCCATAGTTTGGTGGGAACAAGTGGTTACAAGCAGGAGAAGGTGTGGAGACCCACCTATAACCACTTGGACTGAGCTCAAGAGACTGATGAAGAAGCGATTTGTACCAAGTCACTACCATAGAGACTTGTACCAAAAACTTCAAACCTTGACACAAGGTCAACGCTCAGTTGAGGACTACTACAAGGACATGGAAATCTCCATGTTAAGAGCTGATATTCAAGAAGATAGAGAGGCTACAATGGCAAGATTTCTCAATGGTCTGAGGGTTGAAATAGCCGATCAACTGGAGCTTCAATACTATGTGGAGATTGAAGATATGGTGGAGAAGGCTATCAAGATTAAGCAAAGGCTCAAGAGGAGGGGTACAACCAGAAATTATAACTCTCATCCTCAACCATTTACTCGACCATTCCAGCCTAGAAGGGAAGAGAGAGGTTCGAATACTTGGACCACTCCAAAGCCGAAGCAAGATCAAGGGTCAAGCTCGCGGCCACCTTTTACTAAAACCGACTCCAAGGTTGTTTCAAAACCAACAATTGAAACTTCAAAACCTAGGAATCGTGACACCAAATGTTGGAGGTGTCAAGGAGTTGGGCATATTGCAAGTCAATGTCCAAACCCAAGGACCATGCTTGTCCTACCAAATGGAGACATTGTCACTGATGATGAAGAGGAGGATTACAAGGACATGCCTCCCTTGGTTGAAGAGGAAGATGAGATAGAGGAAGTTCCAACTCAAGACAAAGTTGGATTGGTAGCAAGAAGGGCCCTAGCTACGCAAGCTAGTAAGGATGAGCTTCAACGTGACAACATCTTTTACACTAGGTGCCATGTGACCAACAAGGTATGCAGCTTGGTGATTGACCCCGGAAGTTGCACTAATGTTGCTAGTGCATTGATGGTGGAGAAACTAAGCTTGCCAACTAGTGAGCACCCCCGTCCCTACAAGCTTCAGTGGTTAAACAACAGTGGAGAGGTACGTGTTCTTAAACAAGTTCTGGTTACTTTTCGCATTGGTAGGTATGCAGATGATGTTATGTGTGATGTAGTACCAATGCAAGCTGCACATATACTCTTAGGGCGTCCTTGGCAATTTGACAAAAGAGTCACTTTTGATGGTTTCTTGAACAAGTACTCTTTCATGCATAATTGTAAAAAGATTACACTTGCACCTCTTACACCTCAACAAGTGCATGAGGATCAAGTTAGTCTCCAAAAAGAGTATGACTTACATACTACCGCCAAGAAGGACAACACCAAAGCCAAGAAATTGGCATTGGCCGACCCTTCTTCAAGCAAATTGGATCCCTCTCATTCGGCCTTTGAGCCCACACGGGAGAGAAAATCCAGCATGCTTGCCAAGGTAAAAGATGTGAGAAAGGCCTTGCACTCTAACCAGGTTTTATTTATTTTATTTTGTAAGGGGTCTTTATTCACTAATGCTCCTGATGCTTCTTTGCCTAGTAGTATTACTAACCTTTTACAGGAGTATCAAGACGTCTTTCCTGAGGATATACCTACTGGTTTGCCTCCATTAAGGGGAATTGAACATCAAATTGATTTCATTCCTGGATCTTCCCTTCCAAACAAGGCACCATATAGAACCAATCCTGAGGAAACCAAGGAGCAACAACGACAAGTGGAGGAATTGCTTAGTAAGGGTTGGATTCAAGAGAGTCTAAGCCCTTGTGCTGTACCAGTTCTACTTGTTCCAAAGAAAGATGGAGGATGGAGAATGTGCACTGATTGTAGGGCAATTAATGCCATCACGGTAAAGTACCGCCATCCCATACCTCGTTTGGATGACATGCTTGATGAATTACATGGGGCTATCATTTTTACTAAGATTGATTTGAAAAGTGGTTACCATCAAATTCGCATGAAAGAAGGAGATGAATGGAAAACTGCATTTAAAACAAAACATGGACTTTTTGAGTGGTTGGTCATGCCTTTTGGGCTAACCAATGCACCAAGTACTTTTATGAGACTCATGAATCATGTTTTACGATCTTTCATTGGTAAATTTGTGGTTGTTTACTTTGATGACATTTTGATCTATAGTAAGACTCTAGATGAGCATGTTGTGCATTTGCAAATGGTCCTCGATGCACTTCGCAAGGCAAGCCTCTACGCTAACCTTAAGAAGTGTACATTTTGCACAAACCAATTGGTTTTTCTAGGCTATGTTGTTAGTGAGCAGGGAATTCATGTTGATCAAGAAAAGGTGAAGGCTATTAATGAATGGCCAACCCCTACCAATGTAAGTGAGGTGAGAAGTTTTCATGGCTTGGCAAGCTTCTATAGGCGTTTTGTCAAGGATTTTAGCACAATTGCTGCACCACTTACATCAATTATCAAGAAAGATGTGCAATTTCATTGGGGAGAGGAACAAGCTAAGTCTTTCCAATTACTTAAACACAAGCTCACACATGCACCTGTTCTTAGTTTACCTAATTTTGACAAAGCTTTTGAAGTAGAGTGTGATGCTTCTGGTATAGGTATTGGAGCTGTTCTACTCCAAGAGGGTCGCCCGGTTGCCTACTTTAGCGAAAAATTGAATGGAGCTGCTCTCAACTACTCCACCTATGATAAGGAGCTAATGGCCTTGGTACGGGCTCTCCAAACATGGCAACATTACCTACGCCCTCGTGAGTTTGTCTTGCACACCGACCATGAGTCGCTCAAGCATATCAAATCCCAAGACAAGTTGAGTAAGCGACATGCACGATGGATTACATTCATTGACAGTTTTACCTTTGTGATCAAATACAAGGCAGGTAAGACGAATGTAGTGGCTGATGCACTCTCGAGAAGGCATACCCTTATCATTACATTAGATGCTAAGTTGCTTGGGTTTGAATTCCTTAAAGAATTTTATGCAACTGACTCGGATTTTGGTGAGATTTTTAACTCTTTGCCACGACACTCTCGTGAGCATTATTTCATCTTTCAGGGGTTCTTATACTACAAAGACAAGCTTTGCATTCCCAGGAGCTCCATGCGCACGCTTCTAGTCAGGGAAGCTCATGGAGGTGGTTTAATGGGGCATTTTGGCATTGCCAAGACCTTGATGATTCTCCAAGAGCATTTCTTCTGGCCCCGCATGAGGAGTGACGTGGAAAGGCACATTGAAAGGTGTGTGACTTGTCACCAGGTAAAATCAAAGGTACACCCTTATGGTCTCTATACACCTTTGCCTATTCCACATGCACCATGGGTTGATCTGTCGATGGATTTTGTGCTTGGTCTACCTAGGACTAGAAAAGGACATGATTCAATCTATGTGGTAGTTGACCGTTTCTCCAAAATGGCTCATTTTATTCCTTGTCTCAAAACAGATGACGCTAAGCATGTTGCAGATTTATTCTTTCGTGAGATAGTTAGATTACATGGCATGCCTCGCACTATTGTTTCTGATAGGGACGCCAAATTCCTTAGCTATTTTTGGAAAACTTTGTGGTGTAAACTAGGTACTAAATTACTATTTTCTACTTCTAGCCACCCACAAACTGATGGTCAAACCGAAGTGGTTAATAGGACTTTATCCACCCTATTGCGTGCCATTATTAAAAAGAACATTAAATCTTGGGAAGACTGCTTACCACATGTGGAATTTGCTTACAATCGCACTGTTCATTCTGCTACACATTATTCGCCGTTTGAAATTGTGTATGGCTTTAACCCTCTCACACCTTTGGATTTAACTCCTTTACCTGTTCATGAGAGAGTTAACTTGGATGGTAAGAATAAAGCTGCATATGTACGTGAGCTACACACTAAGGTGCGAGCCAACATCGAGAAGCGTACACTTCAGTACATCCAAAGTGCCAATAAGGGGCGCCGCCAGATGGTCTTTGAGCCTGGCGATTGGGTATGGATACACATCCGCAAAGAGAGGTTCCCAGTCAAAAGGCGTAGTAAGCTACTTCCACGGGGAGATGGTCCATTCCAAGTCCTGGAGCGTATAAATGACAATGCTTACAAACTTGAACTTCCAGGTGAGTATGGGGTGCATGCTACTTTTAATGTATCTGACTTGAGTCCTTTTCATGCAGACGATGAGTTTGATTTGAGGACAAATCGCCTTCAAGAGGAGGGGACTAATGCGGAGGGGCTCAAGGCTGCTCAAACTTCTAGTGCTCAAGTCATGCAAATACCCAGTGGTCCAATTACAAGAGCACGTGCTAGGAGAATTCAAGAATCACTTCAAGCTCTTGTTTGCACGATTCAAGAACGAGTTGGTGATGACTTGAGGTCCATTGAAGGGTTACATAATGGAGAAGCTACTCTATACACTTTCCTTCAAACGGAAGACCCAAGTGAAGACTAGTCCACAAAGTTCTAGCTTGCTAAGTGCTAGATTGCTAATTAGGGTTTTCGTTACCATTATTAGTTTTTGTTAGCATTAATAATTTTGGTCAATTTCCACTTCACTTTGGCCGAATTTTAGAATGTTATTTTAGCCAATTAGTTGTTAGATATTTTACCCTTAATGAAGGGCGAGGTCGTCCATTGGACCTTCTAGGGTTTGAGTCATGTAAGGCTATATATAGCCTAGGTTTTCATTCATTAGGGACAGAATTCAGATTTTATAAAATATATGTGAGTTATTTCACTCTCTCTTGCCTCAAGAGAATTTCCTTTGAATACTTGAGAATTAATCTCAAGTTGTTCATCGAACTTATCAATCAAGTAGTCTCCTTGATTGTGGCGTTCTGCTATCTATACTTTTGGTTCACTAAATTTGCTAGTCGTGGGTTAAGGAATCTCCTTAGTTCGTGGCTCGTGATTCTAGAAGGGTCAAAGTTCCGCCAATCATCCCAACTTGGTGTTCGTCTAGATCCGTCTCACATCACAATCTTCTATTTCAGACTGTGGTGAGCTAGACGGAGCCAGTGGGGCCTACTAACTATTACACGTGACGTGATCTCCGCTCTTTTGCTATACTTGCTTTTGTGTAAGTATTCAGGCCGTTTTTGTGTATAACTTGCTTATGTGCTTTGGTGTGGATGAGAGGGTACTTAGGCGAGGGTGTACTTGATCACACTGGACCTAAACCCTAATTTGTACTTGTGCTTCTTTATGAGCTGTGTATATATGAATTATTTTGGTGCTGAACCCCTTGAGCTTGTAGCTCGGGGTGATTTTTGTGAAATTTGTGAAATATGATGAAGTTGTGGGCCCGATCTCAAGATCTAGACGAACTATTCGAGCCGGCCGGGGTTTGGTCGAAGTCAGTCCAACCTAGTCTGAGGTCACCAAGTTTGTGAATCCGGTTCACCGAGTATGTGAACCAAGTTTGTCAACCGATCTTGTGAACCAAGCTCAATTTCATTTGCTCGAGCCATTTTGTGAGGTGACTGGCCAGTGTGGGTGATAAGGTGTACGGTGAGAGTAAGTGGAGTTCTACGGACTCTTATTTGTGGTCGACGGAGTGTCGACAAGAGGTCACACATGGCACATGACGTGGCTTTGGAGCCAACCTGTATCCTTAACTTGTGTTGTTACTTTTATATTTTCGATTTGACATCTTTGTGACGTAATTGTTCGTATTACAGTGAAATTTACATTTTTACCCCTGTTTACTTACTAAGCATCTAGTTTACCCCTTTCCCTTTGTTTTCCTTAACAGGGGCACGCGGGGAACTTTTGGCACTATCACTAGTATAGTTAGACTTGGTTTATAATAGCGGGAGAACTAAGATGTGACCTGTATAAGGACCCCTCTTTGGGTCTACTTTATATTTTGGTTATTAGCATAAGATAATGTAGTAGTCTGGATAACTCCTTTTGAGGATGTAAATACTCTTTTGGGATTGAATATATTGTGAATAGTACTTTTTTGGTATATATAGTTTTATTTGTTTTGTGTTTTGAGTCCTAGCGCGAGCTAGGCAGGCGTCCTACCGATACCCTCGAGTTCGCCCTTGGGAGAAGTGGGGCGTCACACAATGCCCTGGATTGGTACTCCAATTTAAACCCTGAAGAAATGAGGACATGGGTGGATTTGTCAACCGCTTTTGTAAGACAATATGAGTATAATTGCGAGTTTACTCCAACGAGGACCACACTTGAAGGGACCAAGAGGAAACCATCGGAGGATCATAAGACGTATGCCAAACGTTGGAGGAAACTAGCCGCTAAAGTGGAACCCTCGATGTCCGAAGACGAAATTGTTCGAACATTTATCAAGGCGCATGATCCACCATATTTTGAGGAGATTTTTCGCATGACCGGGTGTTCTTTGCGACAATTATCAATAAGTTGGAGGAATATAATGAATATGTCTGGGCAGGAAAAAATGTCAATATATCGGCCTTAAAATCACAGTTGGATGCCTTGCAAGGTCATAATAAAAATGGAAGGGAGCCTCAATTCAAGAAAAATGAAAGAGAAAGTGCTTTTGTGTGGGATCAAGGCCCGTCTTCTATACCTAGATTTCAGCAATACCCCACATATTCATCACCCTATCCATATTCCCTAAACCCACGCCCTGTTTACCATAGTACTATCAATCACCCTCAACCTCAGCCAAATTATGCAAACCCACCTATACTACCTGTCCCAATTTTTCAACCCAATCTTCAAACTCGACGTCGCCCTCCTTATAATCCAAGACCTGTTCAACCAAACAATCAAAGTTATTCTCTAAACAGTGAAACCCGAAATCCAACCCCATATCGAACCTTCACCAATCTGGACCGACCCATTGATCAATTGTACGAACAATTCAAAGTTGCCGGAAAAATTGGTGTTATGCCTCCTAAGATCTATCCTAGGGGTGTTCCCCCCAGTTATGACCCTCAAGCCGTCGGCGCTTATCATTTTGGAGCTTTTGGGCATCCCACCAATAATTGCTGGGCATTAAAACATAAAATTCAGGATATGATCGAAGCAGGAGATATAGTGCTAAGGAAAAGGGGAGAACAAGGACTGAGCATAAGTACGAATCCTTTTCCCGAACACAAGGACACCTTTGAGGCATTTACCCCCAATGAGAAAATTTGAAAATCCCGGGAGTTTCGATAAATTTGGGGAATTGTCTTTGGTTAAAATCCATGAAAATCATTCATGCGTGTGTCTTTTGTTTAACTATGTTTTGTAAATAGTTTTGAATCAAGTGGATTTTGAAGACACGTCTTGTTTAACAAGTAAATGCTATTAACTTTGATCTTTATCTTAAAATTCAATAAAATGTACAGTTTTATATATCCTGTGTTACTTATGCATTCTTTTCAGATGGCCAAAAAAATAAAACACATTGACCCTTTGGATATTACCATTTCGGAATTTAAAAACTGCAAGCTCGATATCTCTCACGAGTTTTGGAATTGGAAATTCAAGACGAGAGCGATAACGATAAAGAATCTGAGTCTTTGTTAAAGAATCTTGAACAGTATGAAAATAAATCCAAACCGAATTTAGAAGAAACAGAAATCATTGGCACTGGGATCAATGTCAAGGAGATAAAAATTAACATTCATTTGAATGAGAAGCAGAAAAGTGCTTACAATAAGAAGGTCAAGCCACGACTTTTCGAAGAAGGAGACAAAGTGTTGAAACGAATTTTGCCAGTGCAAGAGGAGGCCAAAGACAAGTTTGTCCCAAGTTGGCGGAGCCCATTTATCGTCAAGAAGGTATTGCCTAGTGGAGTACTTGTTCTCGTAGAAATGGATGGATAAGTTTTCTCTCAACCGATCAATTCGGATATATGTAAGAAATTCTTCATCTGATAAATGGAAGTTTCCTTTCAAGGTCAATGCGAGGAATGGAATGAAAGTCAGGCCTTCTTCCTTTCCAATTAAATATTCTATCCCTAATTATCCCTTTTGAACCTTCAGAATAAATTAGTTCGTTTGGCAACCCCTGAGAATCGTAAACCCCACACTGGGGCAAGTTTAAGTTGAAAGAAAAGGAAAGAAAAACCTCAAAAGGTGAAAAGTGATAGGGAGCAAAAAGAAAAGAAAATTAAAGAAAAAAACCTCAGTTAAAAAATAAACTGGGAAAAATTTTAAAAATTTCAAAAGATGAATGGAATGAGAGAAGAAAAAGGAGGAAAATGAAAGAGAAGAGAATCTCAGTTGAGAATAAATTGGGGCAAGTTTTGATTTAACCCTAAAATAAGGTTGGCACAACAATACGATCTCAGATCATTCAAACCACATTTGAAATTTGCTTTCAAGCCTTAACTTTTCTTAGCACTCTACCAGACCCCATTACAAAAGCCGAAAGTCCTGACTTCTACTCTTTGCATCACCTCTCTTAGGAAATTTTCTAATCAAATGATGTCAATACACCTTCACTATTTTTGCAAGGGAAGGTTTGTCTCACTGGTGCCATCATTTCTTAAAACACACTTCTGAATTGATAAAGGCTATCGGCAGGAAAAAAGAAAAAAAGAAAAGAAAAGAAGAAATGAAAATGAAAATAAATGAAAAGGAAGTAAAAAGGTGGGGATAGCCTTAGTGAAAATCCAAAAGGACGCTACGGTAGGGTTTTACGAGGAAAATTGAGCTTGGAATGAAATGGCTGGAGATTCAGTTCATTGGAATTTCTTTTTACATTGTGGTTCTGTTGCCAAGCATTGAACTCCGGAGGAATGATATCCAAAGGGTCAAACAGGGATTTTGTTCTAGAATCAAAATATTTTAGTTCATCAAACACAAACTTTTGAGTGTACATGTTCATTTCTCTAAAATCAATTTTCTATCAATAAAGGCAAATCGTTGCGCTTTTATTTTACTTGGATTTTCATCATTTTTGTGTAAATAAAATATTTTTCTTGTATTTCATGGTCTCATTTATCTCTTTGGGTTTATCAAATAGCAATCCCTCTGATTTATTGAAAGTCCCTGGATACCAAATTAGCATTCGGAGTCAACGAAACTTGATACAGTTCACAGAGCGAAGTTGAGTTTTTGCAGCATCGAGGAGAAAACATCATAATACTCATGTTTACACGTTTTTTGAAAGCTAGACGGGTCGAATGGTGGTGGCATTATTTGTTTTTTCTCTTGCAGGTTTATACGTGTTTCAAATAACAAAACTGGGGCAATTTTTTTGTATAATTGTGGAATGTCGCCCAAGAATTGAATATTCATGGTTCAGACTGAGGAAGAGGTGTGAATCAAAGTTTTAAGGAGGAACAACAATACTATAATGCAGAGCAAATGATCGGTTGCACAATAATTGGTTGAAACTAGGGCAAATTTTTTGAAAAGATTCCCCAGGTGAATATTCAAGAACTTTTCCATGCACTAACGCTTCTTTCTCAAAAAATCAAATTTAATTTCTTGTTGGTGAAGTCTTAGCGTCCGCCGCGCACCCTTCTATTAGCAAATCAAATTTAATTTCTTATTGGTAATTTAATTTCTTGTTGGTGAAGTCTCAGCGCACCCTTCTACGCTCCCTTCTTGATAAATCAAATTTAATTTCTTGTTGGTGAAGTCTCAACGTTCGCCGCGCACCCTTCTAACCCCTTCTTCACAAATCAAATTTAATTTCATGTTGGCGAGTCTTAGCGTCTGCCGCGTACCCTTCTACCCCCCTTCTTGACAAATCAAATTTAACTTCTTGTTGGTGAAGTTTCAGCATCCGCCGCGCACCCTTCTACCCCTTTTCTTGAACAAATCAAATTTAATTTCTTGTTGATGAAGTCTCAGCGTCCGCCGCGCACCCTTCTACCCCCCTTCTTGACAATTTAATTTCTTGTTGGTGAGTCTTAACGTCCACTACACACCCGTCTACCTCCCTTCTTGGCAATGAAATTTCCACTGATGGTATGGCAGGATCGAGTGTTATTCCACTGGCCAATCATCATGGCAGGATCGGGTTTAATCCCATTGACCAATCATCATGACAAGATCGGGTTCAATCCCACTGACCAATCATCGTGGCAGGATCGGATGTTATCTCACTGACCAATCATCATGGCAGGATCGGGTTTTATCCCACTGAATAATTTTATGGCAGGATCAGATTTTATCCCACTGACCAATTTTATAGCAGGTTCGGGTTTTATCCCACTGACCTTTATATGTTTACAGGTTTCAGCTCACGGCAGAATAACTACAAGTAAGTATTTGGTGTCTACGTCTTTGTCTCGAATCTCTTCAAAACTCAGACAAAGAGGGGCAAGCTGTAGACACCAAAATTTTATTTATTTTATTCAATTTTAGCTTTATTCTTGTTTTATTTTATTTTTTTAATTGATTAAATAATAGTTAATGTTCATTTTGTTTATTTTTATAAATTAGGTTTATCATTTTCATTTTAAGGTATTTTTGCATTAAATTTCTAAAAAAAGGAAAAATTCTCACAAAAATTCAAAATTTGTCTTTAAGCCTTTTAGATTCATTTTTTAAGATAAATAAAAATTGTGCAATGCATTTACAATTAAGAGTTAACATTTTTTGTTGTTTACCTAAATTGATTTTGGAAAAAATATATAATAAATAAATAAAAATAAGAAGACAAGTGTATTAGGGATTATTAGACAAGTGTATTAGGGGGATATTAGACAAGTGGAGTGCATGCAAATAGGACAAGTGTCCTCATTCTTGGTTGACAACACATGCAAGGGGGGTTAGGTGGCTAGACACTTGAAAGTCTAGGATAATTTGGAAATATTGGGAACAAAAAAAAAGCAAAGGGAAAAAGGGCAAAAAGAGAGCTCGGGTGGTGATGAAAAAGAGAAAAAAAAAGAAGAAAGAAACAAGATACGGACTGAAGGAAAAACTGGAAAAGGGTGACGGGCAAGAAAAAAAAGAAGGAAAAGAAAGGGAAAGGGGGGCTGTCGGCTGAGGGAAAAGCTACGGGAGAAACGAAGGGAGACCGGAATAGAAAGGGAAAACTAGGAAGGGAAGGCTACGGGGAGAGGAGGGGAGAGAAAGAAAGAAAGGGCAGAGAGATCAAAGGGAGAAAACAGCAAAGAAAAAGAGAAAAAACGAGAGAAAATGCAGAAAACTTTTCTGCAAAAAACCCACGTCAGGTTGATCAATCAGGCTGCTTCCTGATCACTTTTCGACTTTGATTGACAGTTTTTGAGGGATCTGTTTCTTTCTGTACTATCTCGGAGTACCCATAAACAAATTGTATTAAGAAATCATCTAGTAAAAACAGCTGCAACCCTCTCAAATTTAGGCTCAAACTCACCACGTCATCAGCCTATGGAGAAATTTTGTGGCACAAGAATGGAGCTTTACTCGCAAAAGATTTGCGCAAAGATCTGCTTGTCCGATCATCTCAGGCTTTGTTTTTCCTTTTGAAAGGCTAAAGGTAATCTTTTCACCCTTTTTTGTCCATAGGTTGTTGGATTTACATCAGAAATATTGAAGGTCTTTGATGCCATGCCTGCTGTCACGTTCTGCTGCTTTCCTTCCTATACTTCCTATTTGTGAATCTGGTGGGGGAGGGAAAGGCTGTGGTTCGTGGTTTTTGTGTGAATTAGTGTTTCTTTGTTGCAAAGGGGAAGTGAAATGCATCCATCAGATTCGTTTCCATCCGTGACAGTTTGTTTTCCTTTTCTGTTTTGTTTCCTACGCAAGAGTAGTGCTTTTGCATTTAGATGCTAAAGTTGTGTGTAGAGAATGGACTTCGTTGTCCTCTTGTAGGCCAAATCTTGGTGATTATTAGTAGAGTTCCTTGTTTCTTGACTGACGAATGAACCCAGAAAGAGATTACATTCAAAACCCATAAACTGAAGAAGAAAGTTTTTGAGAAAAGATTGCATTTCTGGGACTGAAATTTGTATGTTTGGACGTCGAATTACTGTTTTTCTTACTTGAGATTGAAGTTTGATGTTTGATTAAGGAATCAGCAGGGTTCGTATGGAAAATTACATTTGATAATCACAGCAATGGTAGAGAATCGTGGCTGAAAAATTGCAGAATGTTGTTCTTCGATGCTTGCATGATCTTTTCGTCTAATTTTTTTTTGGTGCTTAATCATAAGGATTTTGTGGCTAAAAAATGGAAAAATGTTTGGTAATCTTGTTACTTCAGTCCAAGCCTTTGTTGGTTGAGTCGTTAGTTGTGTTCGGATGAGAAAAGATTGCATCAGAAAACCTGAAAGTTGCAATGAAAAAGCGCAGCAAGCCTTCTGCGAAGAGCATGCATGAAAAGCTTTCCAAAAATTGTAGTTCGACTCCTCAATTCTTCACTTATTCAACTATGGCCCATAAAATTGGAAAATTTAACCAATTTGGTTTTTTTTTTTCAATTTTTTAATGTTATTTTTTCTTTGATATGATTTAATGTGGTTTTTGGATAGATTTTTAGTAAAGTTCAGGATAAAAATTGAAGGATTAATAATTTTTGCTAGATTTATTGTTTTATTTGGATTTTTTATATAACAATTAAATATTGGGGAATTTTTGTTGTTTAATTATAGAAAATAGGGTTTTCTTTTATTTTTTGTGAATTTTATCATTTTGGTTTTGGTGGGTTTAACCTTAAGTCCTTAATCTTAATTTATTTCATTTTAGACCCCTAAAACTTTTTTAAATTATTTCAATTAGGTCCTCGTTTGTTTTAATTTATTGAGCATGGGTCGTTTATTTTTATGTAAATACTTTAATTGATTCAATTTTGTGTTTATTTTCATTTTTTGTGATTATTTGTTAATTAAAGTGATGCCTTGACCTTTTTCTTTGTTTTGGAGGGTAAATAAGAAAATTTCATTTCATTAGGTCATCAATTCAAGAGAGGTACACTCTACTCTTCTATTTTGATTTTACTTGATCCTATGTGCTCGTATGTGACTTATGTGTGTAATTGCATGCTTTTTTTGAATGTATTTTTTTTATTTTATCTATTTAGTTATTCATTTCATTTGTTTTAATTTTGTACATTCATTTTAATTTAATTTTTGGTTATTTAAGAGGCATTAAATGCCACATTGTAATAGTTAAGTTATTATTTTATTTTATTTCATTCTTTCCCCTTTAAGATTATAGTTAGGGCCCCCAAGTGTAATAGTTAGGTCTTTATTCGTTTTTATTTGTTTTGTGTCTTTTGCATGCCTATGTGTTTACGTGTTTACTCGCTTTCTTAGGGTCCTTGCATCTAGATATCGTGCTTATGTGCTAAGTGTTTTATGAGATATTATGTGTTTACTTGCTTTTATTATATGTTATATGATTTATTTGATTATAATACATGTATGGTGTCACCACACCAGTCCAACGTTAGTTGTGGTCCTTTTTCCCGTTTTCTCGCTAATCCAACACTAGTGAGAACTTATAGCCATGGGCTAGTCCAACGCTAGACCCTTAGGGATCATCCACGCGCTAGATCATACTTGCGTGACAATCACAACATTTCATGCATATTTTTCTACTTTTTAGGGTTTTTATCATTTTGCATGGCATTCTCCCCTTATATGTATATCCCTTATCCCTTATTTCTCCTATATGTATATTCCTTACCCCTATGTGTGGAACATGGCATTTAGGACTTGCATTCCCTTTAAGAATTAGAACTAGGTTAGTACATTTTTCTTGATTAGATTAGGAAAATATCCCTCGAATATGGGATATGGACGAGTGTGGCTTTTCTTACCTTAGCACGCTTGTATTCCCTCTATAAAGGAAAAATTGAGTCACGAGTCTTAGTTCCTCACACCCGTTATGATGCATTCCTTTAAGTCATGTATATTTGTATATTTTTTTTTCTTTTGTTTGAGTTTTAGATTTTTGCATACTCGTGACTTCTTCAAAGAGTCACCTACGGGTATCGCAATTAATGCGATTTGTACCAACCAAGTTTTGAAGAAATATTCCGACCCCCCGATATCCTCCTAGGTTTAGGTTTTGCATCTATATAGTGACATCAAAATGTGATAAATTCTTAGGTTAAAATAAGAAATTTTCTGACTAAATCACGCAACTAGTCTTGGTTCGGTTGAAAGGGTGCCTTGGATTTTATTCTTGCCTTCACTTTGTTCAAATGTGACTCCCGACCCCTTTTCTCTTGATTTTCGCAGACTTGGAGTCGTTTAAAAAGGGTTTTCTTTTCTTTTTATTTATTTAAATTCATTTTAGGTGACTTAGTACACCTTAACTCAATATCAAGTGGTGACTCCTACTTTTTATTATAAATCATTTTTAAAATATTATTTTTGGGTCAAATCGGCGCACTTTTAAACCCCGTTTAGGCCCATTTCTTTATTCATTTTTCTAAAAAGAAAAACTCATTTTTTTCAAATAAAAAATTAATCAAAAATTCATTTTTAGAAACACTTTATTTTTCATTTAAAAATGGGGCGCAACAGTTCTCATCCAAGGGATTCTAAAGGGGTTTAGGGTTTCGCACGTTCAACCTTGGAGTCGCTTGTCTAGATCCTGCTTGTTGGAATACGAGTTCGCCAATCGCAGTTGAGTTCGTATCATTTTGGATGTTTTTTAGTATTCAAAGTTCAAACCACTATATTAATATACTTTTACTCATTGAATTCAAGGCTAGTTGTTATAACTAGTGTTGAATTGAGATTTCATTGTTAGTGATTCATGGATTGGACTTCAATCCCATCTCTTTAGATGTTTTAATCATTACTTCCTTTGTTAATTCCTTGTTAAAGGATCAGCTAGGTGATAAGTGACTAATTTACGTAATAATTGTATGACATTTTATATTATTTTTAGTCACTTTGGTTATATTATTGGAAGAATATGAATCATCTTGGCTATAATTGGTGAAAAATGCTTTTAAGTGATTAAATGAGGTTTTTATCACTTTTTACTTGGATTTTGTGTATTTTGACAGTTTTGACACATTTTCGTATTTCGGCTATAACTTGAAGTTACAAATGATCGGATTGGATGATTCTTGAACCCATTTGAAGATAAGAGAATAGATCTACAACTTTGGTGAAAACATCTAAATCCAGTTTGAAGGTTTTCCAGGTCAAAATGCCGAATTACAATAGCAAATTTCTACTGGTCGAAACTGGAACAGGGCAATGAGCAGGTAAGGGTATTTCAGTCATTTGTCAGCCTACCACAGCTCCAAATGAGGTGATTCTTGATGCATTGGAAAGCTAACTCAAAGGGCTACAAGTTTTATGTTTTGGTCAAGAGCTAAATCAGCTTTTATCATTCAAGAAAAAGATCGGTTGAAGTTGGGCCAAAAACAGAGCAAGTGATCCACACTCGGATCCACTATTCATCCGATAACCCTCGGTTGTTTCTGGGTTAGTGGATCTGAGCTCGGGATCCATACGGATCCGAAGACTGTAGCCAGCAGCTCGGAATCACTGGTCAGAAAAGGCTGCTCTGTACGCGTAAAACTCAATTTCACCTCCACCAACTCACATTGGATGCTAGACATGTGAGAAACATTCCCAGCTGTAAAAGGGAGATGTAATCCTCATTTCTTGACCACCTTTCATCATTAAATAGCCAAATTCATTGCAAAAAAGGAGATGGGGAGTTCATAGCAGAAAAATATAGAGTGAGCTACGGGAGAAAGCTTGAAGCTGCAGAAATGTAGCTCTTTCATCTCCCTAGTGTTAGTTTAGCTTAGTATAGAGTAGTGTAGCTTTTCCATTCTTGTTTATTATCTAGATTAGGATGAAGATGGAGGATGAAGAAGGCAAGGAAGAAAGCTCATGTGACGAGGGTTGTATTCCTTCCAAACTCTTTATCTTTGTATTTGATTCCAAGTTTAGTTAATATACAAGTTCTGGATTTTGTGTTTATTATGTGTTTCTAAAGTTTATACCTTGGGTTTGGTTGAACTTTCTATGATTGTTAGTGCTTATTATTTGGCTATTTGACTGCTATGATTTGAGCAAGTTATTTAGCATTTTAGCTCTTTAAATCATGATTAATCTGGTACCATTGATTGTGATGATCTAAGGTGTTGTTTCTGCAATGAAAATTGAGATTTAACACTAGTTCAAGAAGTGCTAAACATAAGGAGTACACTCACGAAAGTAGAGGTGCACTTATGTGGTTATTTAGTGATTCATATCATGTAATTTCATTGAAGAAATGAACTTGTAGCTAATTTCATAACCATGAGAATAGGTATGGATTAGTTATAAGTATAATTGATTCACTACGAAAGTAGGATTCAAATGCATAAGGAAATTACACCATAACTAGCCTAGATGTAGTACTCAATGATCCAAATATAACACTTGCATGAGTAGTTAGGGATACCACAACCTAAGAGCTTTCATTTGTTATTTTGTATAATTCAGTAGGTTAATTTGTTATAATTCATTGATAGTCTAAATAATAGAGAAGCTTTAGTAGTACCGTAATTGCAAATCTTCCTTGTGGGATCGACCCTTAATACCCTATACTCGCTCACGATTCGTATACTTGCGATAAATCGCGTGTGGGGTATTTAGGAGTTTATAAATGTAAAACTTGATTAGGATGAGCTTAATTGTATATGTATACTCCGCGCACGTCACTAGGTTCTCTTTTGATCTTACAAATCTATAGTTATCATACCATTCGTGATCAAATCTCTTATTAGACTTTGTCTTTATCCAACTTGTCAAGATTTGCTATTGTACACTTTGCTATAAGCTTTAGGAAGCGTAGTAGCACTATAATGTATTGAGATTGGTGAAATTGGCTTTGGCCACATTATTATCTCTGGTAGCAGATTTCGTAACCATTTAGCTTCTTTGCTAGTTGAAGCCAAAGCTATAAATTCAGCTACCATGATGGAGTTGGCTATGCATGTTTGCTTCCTGGACGCCCAAGAAATTGCTCCTCTGTTAGGACCGAAGACAACTTAAGAGGGGGGTGAATTAGGTTATTTAAAAAGCTAATCAAGTTATGGGCACTTTTTTGTTCAATATAAAATTTATCCTTTTTTTTAGGTGATCACTCAATGAATTAATTAATAAGAGAGCAATATCACTAGGGAGTAGAAGAGATAAGCAATTAATATTCACAAGATGATAAATAAAAATGGAAGAATTGCAAACCAATTTGACTACCAAGCTCCTCTTGAGCTTGAAGATCACTTTATAGAACAAGATTCTTCAAGTTGATGAAATAAAATCAATCTTTGTGTACAAAGGAAGGCTCACTTCCTCCTTGCCCCAAGCTATACTTGGTCAAGCTACGAAGTTTTACAATCATTCAGGATAACCCTCACAAATCTACACTATTGAAGTATTTTTCTCACACAAGAAAAGCTTACATGAATCTTACACCACAAAGAGTACAAATGTTCCTTCGAGAGTAAATTCTCACTAAAACTACTCTTTATCTTTTGTATTCTCAGTGTGCAGAAGTTGCCTTTTTGATTATGATCATATACTATTTATATGAGACCAAAAAGGTGCTTATTATGACTTCCAACGAATAGAAAGTAGCTGAAAAGTCAACTAACCGTTCGGAGTGTCGGACGTCCGATACAATCGATGCTTGCGTCCGATAGCAGAGAGAGTTTGAGAAATCATGTTATTTTTGTTGGACGTTTGGTGACAGGTTCTTTGTGCGTCCAATAGCAAACAGAGAGTTTTGAGAAATCATCTTATTTCTATTGGACGTCTGGTGACAGGTTCTTTATGTGTCTAACAGCAGATAGAGAGTTTGAGAAATCATCTTATTTCTGTCGGACATCCGATGACAGGTTCTTTGTGCGTCCGACAGCAAACAGAGAGGTTGAAAGATTATTTTAATTCTTTCGGACATCCAATGAGGATGTTCTGCGTCCGATAAGACATGCACAGTTTATCGGACATCCGGTATTGTCTTTGTGAGCGTCCGACAGCTTTCGTCTTCCTTTATCTTCTTTCAAATGCTCTTGTTCTTTGAATCAAATTGCCTCAAGGCTGAAATAATTTCTTAGAAAAGATATTAGTACTATCCATTTGTTTTGTAAACATCAAAAGACAAGGATCAAGATCAACATTCTCCCCCTTTTTGATGATAACAAAACAATGGATGGAAGGAAGGAAAATGAGCAAAAGCTCCCTCTTAGCATCTCTCAACAAAGCCCAGAACAAAACTCCCAAAAATCCAGAACAAACTCTCCAATAACTCCCCCATACAATGACTCCCCCTAACATACAGTATCCAATCCATTATCTATTATCTCCCTTTTTGTCATCATAACATTGGAAAGTCATATAGCATCCATTAGTTAAAACCATTAACAAAAATCATTAAGAACACCAAAATCTAGCAAGTATCATCAGCCAAGATCCAGCAATGTCAACCAAAAGATCCATCATACAATTTTCAGTGATATCAATCAACATTAGTCCAACAGCCGTATCAAAAATATTAGAGAGCTTCATTGGCATTAGAAAACATCAAAAGAAAAGTTACAAGAGATCATGTGAAATGCATCCTAATATGAAGTGCAAATGTCCCTAAAGTGCCTAAATTGTGATCTTAGATGATCCGGGCCTTCTTCTTGCAAGACGAAATTGAGTAGGATCCAATTCATCTTCAGTTTCTTCATCATCTACCTCACTGTCTTCAGTAGCTGGAGCTTTGCCTTTTGTCTAATGTTGATGGTTCAAGAAGAGTAGGCTGAGAGCTCGAGGCATTGACCTCAGCAGTGAGAGGAGTGGATTCAAGTCATGGCTCCTGTGGATGTTCCTCCTCTTTTGATATGTGTGTTCCTCTTCTTGTGAGACAGGAGGAACAAGCAAATTTCTTTTATCCAAAAAGATGGCTTGTTGCTTAGGTGCCATGGTCATCATTAGACCATCTTCAAGGAGAAGGACATGTTGCTTAAATTCCTCAAGTAGACAAATGACTTCATGATTGGATGAAATGGATTGAGTAGAGGATTTTCGAGGATGGATGGAAAAGGGTGAAGTGACATGAGACTGTTTTGAAGGTCTAGGAGTAACAGGAGTTTCATGACAACTTTTGATTCTAAACTCTAAGACGGCTTCCTTATAACACCAATGGCCATAAAAAACCTTATACTTTTTCTTTTAAAATATGCTTTTGTAAAAGCAAAGGATGAATTCTCTTTTGGAGATACTCCAGTGAAAGGAATTTTGAAATGAGCAAAGATTGGAGTTAAAAACTTTCCATAAGAAAGTTTTCTATGGCTATCAGTGCTGAGTTTGAGCAAAAATTTACATATGACAAAACCAAAATCAATTTTGATTTTCTCAACAAAGTAGTAAAACAGATAAAGCTCTTTTTTGTTGGCATCAATCCTACGACCGTCAGTAGGAACCAACAGATTTAAAATGATTGTGAAAATGATCAGATTTTAAGAACTGAGATCCTCCAATTTGGCCTCAGCAGGTGTGTTAAAGTGATTTTGAAAGTAGGCCATCAGTTTTTCAAGATGAAAATAATGATAAGCAGTTGGAAATTCTTCATATGAGAAAAAATTAGATTAACACCAGATTATCACTTCATACTACGACAGCCTTTTTCAATTTTTGTCTTCAACACCAGATTAACAACATCAGAAGTGAGTAAAATGTCTACTGAATTGACACGTGAGATAAGTTCAATATGAGAACTGCCCTTTCTAAGATTAGCAAAAAACTGGTATAGCATATCAGGGTAGTATGTATTTGGCAAGGACAGAATATGAGACCACTTTTGAAATTCGAAAAGTTTAAGAACAGGCTCTAAGTCAAGCTTACTGAATTCGGAGTGAAAGATAGTTCTTTGAGTGATGAAGCTTTTTTGTGAAATCCACTCAATTTTGTCCCTAGCAGCATCATCGATGAACTTGGGCAGTGTGGTGGATTGTTGCTCGGTTCGATCAATGCGTTTTCTTTTCTCACTGCGTTTCTCAGATGCACGAGTCGATTTTCTTAGTGACGGCACAACAGTTTCTTCATCTCTGAGCCTGGTTGTGCGTCCGGTGCCAGAAGATCCTCCTCTTAAACTGGCCATAGTAAAATGTGGAATGATTTGTGTCCAGAATGTGGTGAGAATGTGTATAAAATGGACTAATATTGCTATTTAGGCTAAAATGAATGTCTGAATCTGCCAAATTAGGTGAATTTGTAGTAACTAGGGTTCCTGATGAAATTTGGGATCGTTGAATGGTTGACAGTTGGAAGAGATTGTGAATGCTAATTAGTTTGCAAAAGAGCTGTGAGACGATTTGTGAAATCAATTTATAGACATTTGTCTTGAAAGGGTACGAATTTGAATTTTTTGCAGTTGGAGATGAAGGAAGGGATGCGTCCAAATCAATGGTGTGTTCTGAAATAAATGAGAGAAAAGCTTCTTTATAACAGGCTCTTTTTGAGTGTCGGACGGCCGAACGAAGAGAACCGTCCGATACTCCTGTCCGATGCAAAATTTTTCTGAAAAATAGTTTAGAACACTATCGGACGTCCGTTCATCTAGTATCGGACGTCCGATAAAGCTTGACCAAAGAAATTTTAGAAAATTTTTTCCAAAATGCCCAACTTTGCTCTCAAAAATATAAACTGATCCAGAGGTAAAGCTTTTGTAAGAATATTAGCAATTTGATCCTTTGAACAACATATTATACACAAATTTCACCATTTTGGACAAGATCACGAATGAAATGATGCTTTATTTCTATATGCTATCCTAAAATGTTGAATGTAATTTTTTTATCAAATTTATGGCACTTGTGTTATCACAATACATAGGGATACAATCATACACTAGACCAAAGTCATTTAAGATACTTTTCATCCGCAACAATTAAGCACAACATGCACCGGCGGCTACATATTCTGCTTCCGCCGTAGACAAAGAGATAGCATTTTGTTTCTTGCTAAACCATGATACTAAACAATTACCAAGAAAGTGACATGTACCACTAGTATTTTTTCTATCTATCCTACATCTATCAAAATCAACATCCGAAAAACCACACAAGGCAAATTCATGACATTTTGGATACCAAAGACCATAATTTAAGGTTCCCTTTAAATATTTAAAGATTCTTTTAACAACCATTAAGTGAGATTCTTTAGGGCAAGATTGGAAACGAGCACGCAAGCAAACAACAAACATAATATCGGGTCTACTTGTGGTTAAATAAGGCAAACTACCAATCATACCTCTATACTTCTTCTCATCAATCTTCATACCTTCTTCATCTTTGTCAAATTTGGTAGATGTACATATAGGCGTTCCAACTTACTTTGAATCCTCCATTCCAAATCTTTTGAGAAGTTCCTTTGTATACTTAGCTTGATTGATAAATGTACCCTTTTGAGTTTGAACCACTTGGAGCCCAAGGAAGAAATTCAACTCTCCCATCATACTCATCTCAAACTCATTTTGCATAATAGTGGAAAAATCCTTACATAAACACTCATTAGTTGCACCAAAAATAATATCATCCACATATATTTGCACAATTAGAAGATCATTGAAATTTTGTTTAGTGAAAAGAGTGGTATCCACAATACCCCTTTTGAAACCATTCTCAACCAAAAAATCACTTAAACGTTCATACCAAATTCTTGGAACTTGCTTTAACCCATACAAAGCTTTTGAAAGTTTAAACACACTATTTGGATAATTCTCATTTTTAAAATCGGGAGGTTGGTCAACATAAACTCTTGATCAATAAATCCATTTAAGAACTAATTTAACATCCATTTGAACTAATTTAAAATCCTTGAAACATGCAAAAGTGAGAAATATTCTAATTGATTCTAGTCTAGCTACGGGAGCAAATGTTTTATCAAAATCTATTCCTTCTTCTTGAGCATACTCCTTAGCCACTAATCTAGCCTTATTTCGTACAACTTCACCTTTACCATTCATTTTATTTTTAAAAACCCATTTTGTACCAATAATAAGATGATTTTGAGGCCTTTCAACTAGCGTCCAAATCTTGTTTCTTTCAAATTGATTTAATTCCTCTTGCATGGCTAAAATCCAGTTTTCATCTTTCAAAGTATCAACACAATTTTAGGCTCAAAATACGAGACTAAAGCAAAATTATCCATTAATTGTTTAGATGAGGAGCGAGTTCTTACCTTTTCGGATGGATCACCAATAATAAGTTCCTTGTGATGATTTTGAGCAAACTTCCAAGATCTTGGAAGATCCTTAGGTGTACTAAGATCTTTCTCATTTTCTTCTAATGCTTGATTCTCTTGAAGATTATTTTCCTTAGAATTTTCTTCTAATGGAGTATTGTCTTGATCATGAATCGTGAGTTTCTTGAATTCTTCTTGAACACCTACATCATTATCTTCACAACAACTCTTGGAAATATCATCATTAGATTCATCAAATGTAACATGTATGGTTTCTTCTATGACAAGAGTCCTTCTATTATAGACCCTATATCCTCTTTTATTTTCACAATAACCCAAGAAAATACCTTCATCGGATTTCTCATCAAAATTTTCAAGATGTTCCTTGATGTTTAAAATAAAAAACATTTGCAATCAAAAATTTTGAAATATCCAACAATTGATTTTTTACCAAAAATTAACTCATAAGAGATTTTGTTCAAAATTGATCTCAAAAGCACTCTATTCATTGCATAGTAAGCTGTATTTATGGTTTCGGTCCAAAAATATTTTAGTAAGTTACATTCACTTAACATGGTTCTTGCGGCTTCTTGAAGAGTTCTATTTTTTCTTTCAACAACACCATTTTGTTGAGGGGTTCTTGCAATTGAAAATTCATGTGTAATTCCATTGTGATCACAAAATTTCGGAAAGCCACAAAATTTAAATTTCGAACCATTGTCACTTCTAATTTTAATAATATTCAAACCAAGTAGATTTTGAACTTTGGCAAATAGGGAAACAAAATTTTTGAAGACGTCATCTTTGTGAGCAAGAAAACCCACCCAAGTGTATATAGAGTAATCATCAACAATGACAAGGCAATATCTCTTACCACCCAAACTAGCAATTTGTGTAGGACCGAACAAATTAAGATGTAAAAGCTTCAACGGTCTTGAAGTAGAAACACACTTTTTAGGTTTAAAAGAGACTTTGATTTGTTCTCCAAATTGACATGCATCACACATTTTGTCTTTTTCAAACTTAATGTTTGGCAAATCTCTAACAAGATCCTTTTTGAAAATTTCTTTTAACAAATCCATATTAAAATGACAAAGCTTTCTATGCCATAATCAAGGATCTTCATTTAAAACTTTAAGACATTTAAAAATAGAGTAGTCAACATTTTCAAGAATTACAACATAGATGTCATTTAATCTTTTTTCTTTGAAAATGATGTTAAACTTTGAATCAAGAACTAAACATTCATGCTGCTTGAATAAAACAAACAGATTTCTATCACATAGTTGATTAACACTTAGCAAGTTGTAACTCAAATTGTCAACCAAAAGAACATTATGAACAAAAGTCTGACCATTCTTACCAACATCTCCTACTCCAATTGTTTTAGCCTTCATATAATCTCCAAATGTTACTTTGCCACTTGATTTTGGTTTAAACTTGATGAATTGTGATGGATCACCAGTCATATGTCTTGAACATCCACTATCTATGAACCATTTTGACTCCTTAATGATGTTCACCAAGTTCATCTACACAAGAGTTCAAGAAATAATATTTGGTACCCTTTAATTTTTGGGTTCTCGAGAGTTAGCATCATGTCTAACTATCCACATGCATTTCATGCCTCTTCTCATGTTCTTCCTCACATAGCAATTGCTTTTTATGTGACCTTTTTTACAGCAAAAACTACACATAACCAACGAGTTATTTGTATGGATAGGTTTAATAAATCTTACTTGTCTTCTTTTATAAATGGTAAATTCATTTGCACTAAAATTTAATTTCTTCTTATGAGTGCCAAGATGAAGCATTGATCCATTCCCTTGAAAACAGTTTTATTTTTTTTGTTGGGGCAACACATTTAGATTGTCCATTCTTCTTTTCAAATCACTTTGTTCCTTTTTGTGAGGACTCGCAAAAACTATTATTTTATGCCTAATTTATGGCTTAATAAATTATTTAATTGGATTTTATTTCCAAGGAATATTTTCTAGTCTTATGAGACCTAAACGCATGATAATATAACCTCGTTATATTTTTAAAATGATTCGTTTCGAAAATTAATTTCCTAGAGCGCGTTTAGTAAAAATAGTGAATAGTACTTGGAGATTTTATCCGCGTAGCAGCCCGATAAGTTTGGAATATTAGAGACTTGTACTATGGTACTAAAATAGGTAATCTTAAGTATAAATATTCAAGTGATAGTTAGTGGTGCAATCGTTATAAGAATTTTTCGAAAGTTTCGCGTTATAGCGGTAAAATTGACGGTACGCGTTTTCACACGCGCGACTTCATTTGAGGGACTTTAGACCCTTATTCCGGGACAATTAAGAGTGAATAATATTTACAAGAATATATATGCCTTGGAGGTTTAGTGCACTAGTGAACCAAACGCGCGAGAAAAATCGAGTCCAAACGCACCCTAAATTGCACTATTTCCAGTTGACTTTGAGGTGCATTTTGCACCACACAAAGAATCTTCCTTTGGAAGCCAATTGCATCAGCACTCTCTCTCTCTTCACCTCACTTGGCCGAACAACAAGAAGGAGAAGAGCTCTCCATTGTCTTCATTTTTCATCTTCAATCCATGCACTAAAATCCACCCAAATCACACCAAACTTGGAGATCTCTTAGCAAACCACTTGGAGACTACATCTAGCTAAGGAGGAAGGGAACTCTCACGGTTTCTTGGAGCTTCAAGAGGGCCGAAAATTCTGACCTTGCAAACCAAAGGAGTAGGTAATGATCAACTCTTGGATTCTTATCTTTTGGAGATTATATGACAAGATTAAGCTCATACATGCACTTAGTTACTTGTTTATGGTGTAAAAATGTGATTGTGGGCTCTTGGAATTCCCACACTTGGGTTGTTGTTGCTGATGTGATGATTAATGGTGATTATATTGTTGGTTTAGTGATTTTAATGATGCATTAGTGATGGGTAATTAGTGGAAACTTCATTGGGTGTAAGAAGCTAAACTTTCCGATTTTGCCCCTGCTATGTTCGGCCATTTCCAGGCCAAATTTTAATGGTTTAATGGCTTGAATTGGATGTTTATAGGATGTATTAGATGTGTGAAAAATTTCATTGGAAAATATTGAGGGTTGATGGAGCAAATGAATTTTTTTTCGAAACCAGCAAATCTGGAAACTGATTCGCGTATGTCTCTGACCAGCAGTAGTATTTTGGCTATAACTCTGTCCTCGGATGTCGAAATCATGTGCCGTTGGTGGCGTTTGAAACTAGACATTCCTAGCTTTAATTTGGTATAAAATTCACGTTCTGATTCTTTGTGACCAAGTCGAACCAAATGTTTTAAGTTCGCTGTCCTGCCACTCTGTTCATCTGGAATGAAGTGTTCAGGCAGCAACTTGATGCCCGAATTTGAACCAGATGGGTGCCGAATTTGGAAATGATTTCTTCTGTGATATTTTAGTCCTATGAATGTATTTTCCAACGGCGTAAGCCATGCTCGATTTCGAGCTATATTGACTGATTTGTGACTGAAGCAAGTGGACTGCTCTGTTTTGGAAAACCCTAATGTTTGGACTGGTTTGGAACCAAATCTTGTAGTGAACTTGTTAGTTGATGTTTTTGATATTAAACACTTACCAAAGATATTATGGGTGTATCTTAGACCCTCATTTTACAAATGAACCATGGTTGGATAACCTTCTTGGTTGAACGATTGGAAATTTGGGAAATGAAAGTCAAAGGCAGAATGCCTTAGGAATTTTCTTGAACTTCGGTTGGCTCATTAACTACCTTGCCGAAGGTATTTTTCCCCGAAATTCGATAGAGAGATACTTTCCACATAGTATTGAAACACTGCCAATTTTGGTGCCAATTCAAGTTCGTTTCGATACCTAATTAAAATTCTAAAGTTGGGGGTTCAAATCTGGAAATTCTTCTCCAGTCTTGAATTTGCTCAACTTCGGGCTACCGTATCTCGGTGCTCGAAACTCCGATTCTTGATCCGTTTGTTTTTTCATACACTTCACTTGCAACACTAATTGAGCTGAAAATTTCAGAGGCCGGTTTGCAACGTACGAATCGTGCCGAATTTTCAAAGTTGGCCAAAAACCAACTTCATTCTGCCATGAAAACCGACCCTGCGCCTTCACGCTCATTTTTGACCACTTTTCACTTCGATTCATGGAAAAGTGTCTTCTAGGAACTTATAGTACTCTCTAAGAGGTTTCCAACGGTATAAAGTTTTCCAATTTTCGACTTATACCGAGCGAGTTACGATTTTTCAAAGATTTATCATAAAACTGGAAAATTTTCCAATTCCAAGAAAATAGAGTTTTTCAAAAAACTCTTTATTCTTTTTATATTCTTAAACGTTTTGCTTACGATTTTCATGATAAAAACTCAAATAAAATTATACCTAATAAACGGCAAGTTGAACCTCGATTTACGTGTAATTGAGGTTCCTTTTTGCAAAATAATTCTTAGATTGTACTAGTGTACAATCTTTCTTGATAAGTGGGTTAATTGTGTGATTATCCACTATTAATTTGCCAGGCGCACAAGGAGACCTTCAAGAGGATCTCACCGTGGACACTTGAACTTCCGGAAAATAATTCTTGTTGAATTGCTCGGTGAGTGTCAAGTGTGTGAATTTTGATACTTGTTTAATTGTGGTATTTGTTGAAAGTTTTAAAAATAAGGGCGGGTGTGTACTTTATCGCACTCGTTCTAATTTCAAATGAATGAATGGAATGTCTTGAATGAATGAATGAAATGCAATGTTATGTCATGAATGCTTGTGTCGTTGGAGTGAACCTCCTCGACTTTCAAAAATATGGGGGACGCCCAAACTCATAGGCCGACCTTGAACTCGAGCCGGCAATGGGCTTGGTCGGGAACTTGGGCGAGCCATGAGATTATAAGCTCGACCTAATAAGAGGTCTTGCTTGGCATACTTGTAGAGTATCGCCCAATAATAGACTTGTGGGCCCTTGAGGTGTACGGTGGACGGAGGAAAGTAAGTGGTGATCTACGGAAATGGAAATACTGACCCGGTTGACAGGAGGGTCAATGCGGGAAGGTATACGAATGACAACGGCAGATCGAGTGGAACTTAGCTCCTGAGAGCTACTATATCCTTGAATTGTTTCTGATTACTTTTCTTGTTTGAATAATTGATTGTTAAAAAGACATGGTTTTATTTATTAAATTTGGGTTTGTTATTTGACTAAGTGCTTGCATGTGTGTTCTTGGCCTCACGAGCGTTAGCTCACCCTATAGTTTTGTTTTCCTTAACAGGACCGACTCTTGGAGAAATATGGAGAAACCATCCGTTGTAATTTTGTTAAGACTCCTGTTATATATTTTGACTAGGCCCTGGTTTGGGTTGTGCTTTTGGAAATTGAAAACTTGAAAGGTTTGGGCCCTGATGTGTACTTTGAATTTAAGTCGTTTTATGATTACCGATGTACTGGTTATACATTAAGTGACTTATTAAGCTTGAACGCTTCCGCATTATTGTATTCATGTTGCTCTCATCGAAGTGCTTAATTCGGTTTTAAATTGAATGGAATTGCTTGAGTCCTGGCGAGAGCTGGGCAGGCGTCCGCGGATACCCTTTGGTCCGCCTTAGGGAGATGTGGGGCGTCACAGTTGGTATCAGAGCACTAGGTCAGAGGTCTATATGGGAGACATATTGGATACTCTACCTTTAAGACTCGATATAGGATGACTTAATCCTACCCTAAGTGATACTTGAGGCGAGCTAGCAACTAAGTTAGTCCTACCTCAAGTGACGATTGGGATGAACCAACGATTAAGTTAGGCATGCATTGCAGGATATTGGAATTAGGTAGTGATTTAAGTTTCTAACCCGAAAGGTATTATTATTGTTATTATTTTGCAGGAATGGCTGATGGAACCGGAGCCCCGGCAGCTAATGGGAATGGCCATGCGAATGGTCATTACGTGCCCCTTAGGACTATCTACTATCGACCTATAGCAGGAGAAGCTCGTGTACGCTACTCACCGCATGATAGATACCCTCGATGTGCGTGTAGGTTGACTTTCGCCTACCCGGACTATGTGGTGCTTGCTTTGGACGACGAGCGTCGTCAGTTGGTGGATGCCAACCTTGGTTTACAGGCTGAGGTAGATGAGCTTAGGCAGATGGTTGGCGCTCAGGGTGAGCGAATTGCTGAGCTTGAGGAGGTGCTAGAGGGTGAGGTAGCCACGTCTGCAGTGGTTAACCAGGAGCTTCGGGATACTAGGGCTCGACTCACTAGGTTAGCACGAGATGTCCGTACTCGGGCTTTCGAGATGCTGGTTGATGCTACTAGTCTGGTTGAGGACGCTACTGCAGTGATTCCTGAGGATGAGGAGGAGGATCCGGAGGAGGATCCCGAGGAGGAGGTTCCTCCTGGTAGCCCTGCTATGGACTAGGATCTTGGTCATTGACCTCTTTTGACTTTTGACTGGTACAGTTAGGACTAGTTAGGGTGACGCGAGTGCCGAGGCCATTGTATTTTGCATGCTTGTGTGGCCTATTTTTGGGCACTTGTTCTTACTTTAGTCTTCTGTGACTAAAAGTATATTTTGAGCACCTGTGTGCTATATTTTGTGAATTGTCCCTAACTTGCTAATTGTACAAACTTGACATGCTTATGAATGTAAATTATTGTTAATTTCAATGCTTTCTTGGTTAGTTCTAAATTCGATATAATTCTTGTTTTCTGCTTAAATTAATTTATTTCTTGCACTAGGCACGCTTAGACTAATGGAAGGATTAAGGAGTGGTCGAGGCCGTGGGCGAGCGTCTAGACAGGCCCAACCTCAGGGGGATGACCAGGGTTCGGCAACTGGACCGACCCAGGGACAGGAAAACGTTGAGGGTAACCAAGTGGCTACTGCCATCAATAGGATGACTGATATCCTAGAACGTCTAGCGGAGAGACAGGGTCCTGGACCATTTAACCAACCTGGGGGCCAGGATAGGGGAGAGGATAGAGCCCTGGAAAGATTCCTAAAGTTTAACCCGCCTAAGTTTATGGGTGAACCTGACCCCGAAGTAGCGGAGAATTGGTTAGAAAGGATGACCAACATATTCGCCGCTCTAGACTATACTGAGGATAGGCGAGTGAACTTTGCTGCTTTTCAATTTGAGGGAGTAGCCCGTGCTTGGTGGGATTTGATAAAAGGAAAATGGGAAAGAGCTCGAACCCCTTGGACTTGGGAGAATTTCACAAGGGAGTTTAATGAAAAGTTTCTTCCGCCCTTGATCCAAGAGAAAAGGGAGGACGAATTTATTAAGTTGAAACAAGGAACCCTTACGGTAGCAGAGTATGAAGGGAAGTTCACCAAACTTTCCAAATACGCTCCTGAGCTAGTAACCGATGAACGGAGAAGGATTAGAAGGTTCATACAGGGACTTAATGTGGAACTTCAGGAGGGCCTGGCTGCAGCCCAAATCTCTACTTTTACTGAGGCTTTAGAGAAAGCGCAAAGGGTTGAGAATGCAAGATCTCAAGTGAGGGATTTCCACAATAGGAAAAGGAATTTCCCTAGTCGCACTACTGGGCAGACCAGTAAGTTTGTACACCCTTCTAAAAAGGGAAGAGGGGAAGGGGGAACGAGAACTGCTGGAGCTTCTAGGGGAGCTCTATCTAGGGGAGGTCGTAGCGGGACGACTCAAGCTAGGGGAGCACCATCTGTTGGATCGACTGTGACCCCTCAAGTTACTTGTGGGTATTGTGGTAAACCCAACCACTCTGAGGATGACTGCTGGAGAAAGCTGGGAAAATGCTTACTGTGTGGGAGCACTGAGCATCAGATTGCAAATTGTCCGAAATCGTCAAAGACAGGGGGAAACCTGCAGAGACCTGAAAAATCGACCTCTAAGCAGACCAGTGCCGGAGGGAGTCGACCAAAAGTACCGGCTAGGGTCTACGCGTTGGACTATCCACAAGCTCCAGAGGCGACCGAAGTGGTCGAAGGTACAATTCCAATCTTTCACCGCCTAGCTAGGGTTTTAATTGATCCGGGTGCAACGCACACTTTTGTAAACCCTGACTTCATGAGTGGAATAGACTTGAAGCCAATTAAGTTACCATATGACTTGGAGGTTAAAACACCCACTGGGGACAAAAGTCTAATTGCTAATATGGTGTATAAGAATAGTGAAATTTGCGTGAGGGAAAGAAAATTGCTGGCCGATTTGATAGGCTTAGCGATTAAAGGATATGATGTGATCCTAGGGATGGATTGGTTAGCCCGTTATAATGCTCAACTAAATTGTAGGACGAAAATTGTAGAATTGTGTATTCCAGGGGAAGCAACCTTGAAATTGGATGTGAGGGGTAAGTTAGCCTCGTCTGCACTTATTTCGGGAATCCGGGCTAGAAAGTTGTTAAGTAAAGGAGCTCAAGGGTATTTAGCTTTTCTTATTAATACTCCTAGCGATAAGGTGAATCTGGAGGACACACCGGTAGTAAAAGAATTTTCTGACGTTTTTCCTGAGGAATTGGAGTCTCTACCCCCGGAACGGGAAATAGCTTTTAAAATTGATTTAGCTCCGGGAACAGCACCTATATCAAGGACACCATACAGGATGGCCCCAGCTGAATTGAAGGAGTTGAAATTACAATTACAGGATTTGTTGGAACGAGGTTTTATACGGGAGAGTGATTCCCCGTGGGGAGCCCCAGTTTTGTTTGTAAAGAAGAAGGATGGGAGTTTGAGGTTATGTATAGATTATCGAGGCTTAAATGATGTTACGATTAAGAATAAATACCCACTGCCCCACATTGATGAACTGTTTGACCAACTGCAAGGGGCGGTAGTGTTTTCAAAGTTGGATCTAAGGCAAGGTTACTATCAATTGAGGATTTTGGAGAAGGATATACCTAAGACTGCTTTTAACTCAAGGTATGGGCACTTCGAGTTTGCAGTAATGCTTTTTGGGTTAACCAATGCACCTGCCGCTTTCATGGATTTAATGCATAGGGTTTTTAAGCCTTACTTGGATCAATTTGTGGTGATTTTCATTGATGACATTTTGGTGTATTCTAAGAATGTGAAAGATCATGAGAAACATTTGAGAATTGTTTTACAAATCTTGAGGGAACATCAGTTATATGCTAAGTTTAGCAAGTGTGAATTCTGGCTAAAGGAAGTGACTTTCCTAGGACATATAATTTCTAAGGAGGGAATAAAATGTACCAAGACTTGAAGAGTCTATATTGGTGGAAAAATATGAAGAAGGAAATTGCCCAATTTGTTCAGACATGCTTGGTTTGTCAACAGGTTAAAGCCGAGCATCAGAAACCATCTGGACTTTTGCAACCTCTAGAAATACCTGAGTGGAAATGGGAAAATGTTACCATGGACTTTGTATCAGGCTTACCAAGGACACAGAGAGGCCATGATGCCATTTGGGTGATAGTAGATAGATTGACTAAGTCGGCTCATTTTCTGCCGATTAATATGAAATATCCATTGGAGAAGTTGGCCAGATTATACTTGGATGAGATCATTAGACTACATGGTATACCTGTGAGTATTGTGTCGGATAGGGATCCAAGATTTGTTTCGAGGTTTTGGCAAAAGATGCAAGAAGTGTTGGGGACTAAGTTGAACTTTAGTACCACCTATCATCCCCAGACTGATGGACAATCTGAAAGAACGATTCAAACTCTTGAGGACATGTTGAGGACTTGTTCACCGACCAAGGTAAATTTCGAGGACGAAATTTTCTTAAGGGGGAGAGGATGTGAGGACTCGCAAAAACTATTATTTTATGCCTAATTTATGGCTTAATAAATTATTTAATTGGATTTTATTTCCAAGGAATATTTTCTAGTCTTATGAGACCTAAACGCATGATAATATAACCTCGTTATATTTTTAAAATGATTCGTTTCGAAAATTAATTTCCTAGAGCGCGTTTAGTAAAAATAGTGAATAGTACTTGGAGATTTTATCCGCGTAGTAGCCCGATAAGTTTGGAATATTAGAGACTTGTACTATGGTACTAAAATAGGTAATCTTAAGTATAAATATTCAAGTGATAGTTAGTGGTGCAATCGTTATAAGAATTTTTCGAAAGTTTCGCGTTATAGCGGTAAAATTGACGGTACGCGTTTTCACACGCACGACTTCATTTGAGGGACTTTAGACCCTTATTCCGGGACAATTAAGAGTGAATAATATTTACAAGAATATATATGCCTTGGAGGTTTAGTGCACTAGTGAACCAAACGCGCGAGAAAAATCGAGTCCAAACGCACCCTAAATTGCACTATTTCCAGTTGACTTTGAGGTGCATTTTGCACCACACAAAGAATCTTCCTTTGGAAGCCAATTGCATCAGCACTCTCTCTCTCTTCACCTCACTTGGCCGAACAACAAGAAGGAGAAGAGCTCTCCATTGTCTTCATTTTTCATCTTCAATCCATGCACTAAAATCCACCCAAATCACACCAAACTTGGAGATCTCTTAGCAAACCACTTGGAGACTACATCTAACTAAGGAGGAAGGGAACTCTCACGGTTTCTTGGAGCTTCAAGAGGGCCGAAAATTCTGACCTTGCAAACCAAAGGAGTAGGTAATGATCAACTCTTGGATTCTTATCTTTTGGAGATTATATGACAAGATTAAGCTCATACATGCACTTAGTTACTTGTTTATGGTGTAAAAATGTGATTGTGGGCTCTTGGAATTCCCACACTTGGGTTGTTGTTGCTGATGTGATGATTAATGGTGATTATATTGTTGGTTTAGTGATTATAATGATGCATTAGTGATGGGTAATTAGTGGAAACCTCATTGGGTGTAAGAGGCTAAACTTCCGATTTTGCCCCTGCTATGTTCGGCCATTTCCAGGCCAAATTTTAATGGTTTAATGGCTTGAATTGGATGTTTATAGGATGTATTAGATGTGTGAAAAATTTCATTGGAAAATATTGAGGGTTGATGGAGCAAATGAATTTTTTTTCGAAACCAGCAAATCTGGAAACTGATTCGCGTATGTCTCTGACCAGCAGTAGTATTTTGGCTATAACTCTGTCCTCGGATGTCGAAATCATGTGCCGTTGGTGGCGTTTGAAACTAGACATTCCTAGCTTTAATTTGGTATAAAATTCACGTTCTGATTCTTTGTGACCAAGTCGAACCAAATGTTTTAAGTTCGCTGTCCTGCCACTCTGTTCATCTGGAATGAAGTGTTCAGGCAGCAACTTGATGCCCGAATTTGAACCAGATGGGTGCCGAATTTGGAAATGATTTCTTCTGTGATATTTTAGTCCTATGAATGTATTTTCCAACGGCGTAAGCCATGCTCGATTTCGAGCTATATTGACTGATTTGTGACTGAAGCAAGTGGACTGCTCTGTTTTGGAAAACCCTAATGTTTGGACTGGTTTGGAATCAAATCTTGTAGTGAACTTGTTAGTTGATGTTTTTGATATTAAACACTTACCAAAGATATTATGGGTGTATCTTAGACCCTCATTTTACAAATGAACCATGGTTGGATAACCTTCTTGGTTGAACGATTGGAAATTTGGGAAATGAAAGTCAAAGGCAGAATGCCTTAGGAATTTTCTTGAACTTCGGTTGGCTCATTAACTACCTTGCCGAAGGTATTTTTCCCCGAAATTCGATAGAGAGATACTTTCCACATAGTATTGAAACACTGCCAATTTTGGTGCCAATTCAAGTTCGTTTCGATACCTAATTAAAATTCTAAAGTTGGGGGTTCAAATCTGGAAATTCTTCTCCAGTCTTGAATTTGCTCAACTTCGGGCTACCGTATCTCGGTGCTCGAAACTCCGATTCTTGATCCGTTTGTTTTGTCATACACTTCACTTGCAACACTAATTGAGCTGAAAATTTCAGAGGCCGGTTTGCAACGTACGAATCGTGCCGAATTTTCAAAGTTGGCCAAAAACCAACTTCATTCTGCCATGAAAACCGACCCTGCGCCTTCACGCTCATTTTTGACCACTTTTCACTTCGATTCATGGAAAAGTGTCTTCTAGGAACTTATAGTACTCTCTAAGAGGTTTCCAACGGTATAAAGTTTTCCAATTCTCGACTTATACCGAGCGAGTTACGATTTTTCAAAGATTTATCATAAAACTGGAAAATTTTCCAATTCCAAGAAAATAGAGTTTTTCAAAAAACTCTTTATTCTTTTTATATTCTTAAACGTTTTGCTTACGATTTTCATGATAAAAACTCAAATAATATTATACCTAATAAACGGCAAGTTGAACCTCGATTTACGTGTAATTGAGGTTCCTTTTTGCAAAATAATTCTTAGATTGTACTAGTGTACAATCTTTCTTGATAAGTGGGTTAATTGTGTGATTATCCACTATTAATTTGCCAGGCGCACAAGGAGACCTTCAAGAGGATCTCACCGTGGACACTTGAACTTCCGGAAAATAATTCTTGTTGAATTGCTCGGTGAGTGTCAAGTGTGTGAATTTTGATACTTGTTTAATTGTGGTATTTGTTGAAAGTTTTAAAAATAAGGGCGGGTGTGTACTTTATCGCACTCGTTCTAATTTCAAATGAATGAATGGAATGTCTTGAATGAATGAATGAAATGCAATGTTATGTCATGAATGCTTGTGTCGTTGGAGTGAACCTCCTCGACTTTCAAAAATATGGGGGACGCCCAAACTCATAGGCCGACCTTGAACTCGAGCCGGCAATGGGCTTGGTCGGGAACTTGGGCGAGCCATGAGATTATAAGCTCGACCTAATAAGAGGTCTTGCTTGGCATACTTGTAGAGTATCGCCCAATAATAGACTTGTGGGCCCTTGAGGTGTACGGTGGACGGAGGAAAGTAAGTGGTGATCTACGGAAATGGAAATACCGACCCGGTTGACAGGAGGGTCAATGCGGGAAGGTATACGAATGACAACGGCAGATCGAGTGGAACTTAGCTCCTGAGAGCTACTATATCCTTGAATTGTTTCTGATTACTTTTCTTGTTTGAATAATTGATTGTTAAAAAGACATGGTTTTATTTATTAAATTTGGGTTTGTTATTTGACTAAGTGCTTGCATGTGTGTTCTTGGCCTCACGAGCGTTAGCTCACCCTATAGTTTTGTTTTCCTTAACAGGACCGACTCTTGGAGAAATATGGAGAAACCATCCGTTGTAATTTTGTTAAGACTCCTGTTATATATTTTGACTAGGCCCTGGTTTGGGTTGTGCTTTTGGAAATTGAAAACTTGAAAGGTTTGGGCCCTGATGTGTACTTTGAATTTAAGTCGTTTTATGATTACCGATGTACTGGTTATACATTAAGTGACTTATTAAGCTTGAACGCTTCCGCATTATTGTATTCATGTTGCTCTCATCGAAGTGCTTAATTCGGTTTTAAATTGAATGGAATTGCTTGAGTCCTGGCGAGAGCTGGGCAGGCGTCCGCGGATACCCTTTGGTCCGCCTTAGGGAGATGTGGGGCGTCACAGCAAAGCCACATTGTAACATTCAAGTGAGTAACATTCAAGTGAGTAGTATACTCACCAATCAAGTAAGTGTTGTTTCATGCACGTCCGTCAAAAGTATTTCGTGAACCACCGTCACGCCCTAGAACACGCAAACAAGTACAATGAGACTCGATAACGAGTCATAAAGCAATGCCAATCACAACCCCAATAGGGTTTTATAAACATATACAAGCATCATAGGCAACCAGAAAATCCGGGAATGCAATTAACTTTGGCCCTGAAAAAAAAACAGTTTTGTCCTCATTTTGCGGTAATGGTACCGATTTCACTACGATTATCGGATGAGGGTGCAAGACCCACCGTTTCGAAGCTAAGAAACAGGGATACAACAATGTAGAAGGTCACTCAGTCCAATTCCTAGCAAAACTAGGTCAAATATGCAAAATACCAAACCAGAACCTTAATTGCAGGTTTACAAATTACACTATGCTGTAATTAGTCCAACTCAGTCTATACAAGTCCAAATTCATTGATTCCAAAGGTATGCGGTAGCTAAGACATCAAGCTACATTTCATCAGAAGACCTCAACAACCAAATCCAAAGCAATTCCAGCCAAAACCACCAATTACAGACGCAGTTCTTACATCCTGATGAACCCAGAACAGCAATAGTAATTTCGACTTTTCTCACTCCACACAACTCCGATTGACCTGAAATTTTACAGGCACCTCACACAGATAAATACCTACAACTTTAGTGTTTTAAGCAATGGCCAATTCGGCCTCTATCTAGGACCTAAAATTTCGGACAGAATGCCCCCCTCAAGAACCCTAGTTTTCTGAAATTTCTTCCAAACCAGAAATTGGTTGCAAATACCAATCATGTACACCTACTAGAGTCATTAACCATCATTTCCAACCATCATAGATAGCCACAACATCATGATCACATTAAACCAGAAAAATCACCAATAAATTGAAAACTTCATCAATTCATCCAAAAGCAAGAAATAAACCACAAAATTCATCCCTTTAGCTACCACTAGGCACAAGTTAAGCTTCATTAAGTGTAGGAGAAAGTTCAATCACCACTCACCTAGTAAACAAGAGAGGGAGAGTTGTAGGACACCTTAGCTCCTCCAAACACTTCACCAAACAAACCACTAACACCTAGTGAAAGGGTTTTATGGAGTAGAAACAAGTTTAGGTGATTGCTTTGGATGATTTGCACTAGATGGATGCCAAGATTTTGAAGAGTTTCTTCCTTCCTAAGCTCAAGGTGGCCGGCCAAGAAGATGAAGACAAGAGTGAATTTTTTTGTGATTTTTAGAGATATTTAACCACATGGTCAAAAGGTCAAAAAAAATGAATAGTAAGTCATAAAGGTACAACCAATCCCAACATGACAAGTGTCACTTCATTAATGCATTCCTATCCTTCTTTTTTTCCTCTCACATCAATCACTTCACATCCTCTACTTATCTCTTAACACCCGATAAATTTCAACCAGTATCCGAAACCTAACCTAATTGGACGAATTTTTCCGAACTTTTCGCACTAGTGGGTCCCACGTCCGATATATATCCTTAATTTTTCAAAAACTCTCCAATACTAGAAAAATCATCTAAAAACATAATTACTCATAAAATTCACCAGGAAAATTTTTCCTAAGCCAGAAAATGCAGAAAACATGTCTTTAAAGGGGACAAACCCTAGGAAAATTATTAGGGAATTTACGGGTTCTCACACTCTCTCCCCCTTAAAAGAATTTCGCCCTCGAAATTCCTTATCATTGGCTACTCCGGGATACAAAAATTTTAATACTTCCTTCTCCTGATTAAATTGAGCATCATACTTAGCTAACAAATCTGTACCCCCTTCACTGGCCAGGTTCAGTAAATTCTTACCTTCCACGTCCTCTAATGGGTCAAAGACTTGATGTTGTTCTAAGGAGTACACCCGAGAGGACACTTTCGATCCATCCTTGTCCCCCTTTGACTGGGCAGGGTTGGTCGTAGTTGGTGGCAGAGTCCCTTGCCGCTCGCGCAAGCGAGCTGGACAGTTAGCAATTTGATGTTCGGCACTCCCACAGAGCAAGCATTTTCCTCCTTTCTTCCAGCAATTGTCCTCCGAGTGGTTTAGTTTTCCGCAATACCCGCAGGGTCCGCGTGCTGCAGAAGCCGAGCCTCCTCTTGACGGGCTCTCTTGTGACACTCCCGGCATCCTTACTCCTCCCGTTCCCCGCCCAAACTTGGGAGGGGTACTTTCATCCCCCTGCCCCGAACTACTTCCAGGAAATCCTCTCTTTTTCGCCTGGAAGTTTTTCACCTGGAGCCTAGCATTCTCTACTCGTTGTGCCTTCTCCACTGCTTCGCTGAAGGCGTTAATTTGGGCTGCCGCGAGGTCCTTCTGGATTTCTACGTTCAGGCCCTGGACAAATCGCCGTATTCTTCGTTGCTCGGTCATGATGAGTTCGGGCGCAAATTTGGATAGGCGAGTGAATTGGCTCTCATATTCCGCCACAGTTTGAGCTCCTTGGCGGAGTCGAATGAACTCGTCTTCCTTCCTCTCCTGAACTAGAGGAGGGAAAAACTTTGCATTAAACTCTCTGATGAAGTTCACCCAAGTCCTAGGTGTCTGTTCTCGTTCCCACTTCTGCCGAATTACGTTCCACCAGGAACGGGCTGCCCCCTCAAGCTGGAACACGGTAAAAGTCACCTGCCGTTCGTCAGGGTAGTGTAGGGCTGCAAATATATCCACCATCTTTTCAAGCCATCTTTCGGCAACGTCTGGGTCGGGTCCCCCAACAATCTTTGGCGGAGCGAACTTTTGAAATCGTTCGAGAGCTCTGTCTTCGCTCTCGATATGGTTACCAGGGTTTCCAGGGTTAGGGTTTGGGTTCTGGCCTTGTTGTTGCACTACTTGTGCTAGTAAGTTTGTCATTTGCTGCATAGCAGCAGCTATTTGCACATTAGGGTTTACTTGCGGTTCCAGATTGGGTCCAGTAGAGGTTTCCCCCGTACCCCTAACCGGTGTGGGTTGTCTAGTTCCGCGCCCACGTCCCCGACCACTCCGTGTACCTTCCATGAGTTTTACTTGGTCTAGGCAATAATACTAAACCAAAATAAGCACGATGCATGTGAGTAACACTCAAAACTTTTATAGTAACACACATTTATACATTCCAAACAAGATCAAAACATATATATACAAGCCGGTCAAAATTAAGCCACACACATATATACAGCCAGTTAAGTCAGGTACAAACATAAACGATCCACCGAGGAATGGCCTTTCTAGTTCACCAAATCCTTTCTAACCTAGGCCCTCATATCTTTCGTATCCGGGCGCAAGAATCCCATCTAAGATAATTCACCACTCGAGCCGGCCGGTCCCAAGAGTAAACCATCCTTATTAAAGATTCCTACCCGACATACATACCTAGCTTCCTCGAGTCCCATGATAATGATTCGTACACTTATCACATGCCCGGTTCATAACTTAGGCACAAACGAGCACTTAGACATATTCATGAAATTAGGACCACAACACCACTTGGCCCAGTTTCACTCCGCGCAGAGACCACGCGAAGTGGCTCTGATACCACTTGTAACAGCCCCACTTTCCCCTAAGGCGAACCAAAGGGGTTAGCGGACTGCCTGCCCAGCTCTCGCCAGGACTACGGATCAGTTCACGTCGATCTAATACGTTCCGGAACATACCCACGCGCGTAAACAAGTCAAAATCACAAAATAAAAAAAATGAAAATCGAAGCCGATGATGAACAGTACCGGCCACGTCAGAATCCAGATACTAGGCCGAGAGTAGCCAAAATTTTTCTTTTGCCGTTTGAAATACGAGTTGATCCGAAATTCAACCAAATATCAACCAAACATACATACATTGAAATGTAACATTTACAAGCCAAAGCGGCATATCAAAAACCATTCATTACGAATATACATGTTCGGTTTGCCAATCAAAAGAAAGTGAACCCAATACACATTAGGGTTTCATTCAAAGAGCTATCCAAAAGATACATTTACATGAGCTCAACTTGACAACCAACAAGTATAACCTTTCCAAAAGTGGTCATTTTCCTGTAAGGAAAACAAATGGAATGGAATGAGCTTAAGCCCAGTGAGTTACTACCACATAAGCAACAAAGATTACATAAGCATAATCTTTCATTTCAAGTACACAATTAAGAAGTAAAACAAGTCGGTAAAGGATACGGACGGCTCTCAAGAGCCCATTTCCACGCTTACATTCTTGATCCAATCTCATTGACTCCCCGTCAACGTTTATGAGTACCAACCGTAGAACCCACTTCACTCCCATCCCTTCCACCAAACATACCCCAACCGGGCCCGCACTCCAATCAGTAGCTTTTGGTAATACTCGAGTTTACCGGAATCAAGAGTCTCATTACTACAAGATTCCCCAGTACAGTCCCCGTGGCATGTCAATTTTCACGACCAGGCCCCCGCCGGCTCGATTCAATTGACTACCAACGGGGTTGAGCTCAGTAGTACAGTAAGGCCGTTGGATACTCGTCCAAACGACACCAAATCAGTTTTTCATGAAGTGAATTCAATATCTCATATAGCAAGTGCAGTATATCAGTGAAGCGGTAAACAGTCATTAACGGTATCACAAGGGGTGAGGGCGGTCAAGTACACCCTCACCTCAATCAATTCCAATAGCCAAATAAGCCTTCAAGGCATCAAAATCACATATAGCAAAGCCACATTGTAACATTCAAGTGAGTAACATTCAAGTGAGTAGTATACTCACCAATCAAGTAAGTGTTGTTTCATGCACGTCCGTCAAAATTATTTCGTGAACCACCGTCACGCCCTAGAACACGCAAACAAGTACAATGAGACTCGATAACGAGTCATAAAGCAATGCCAATCACAACCCCAATAGGGTTTTATAAACATATACAAGCATCATAGGCAACCAGAAAATCCGGGAATGCAATTAACTTTGGCCCTGAAAAAAAAACAGTTTTGTCCTCATTTTGCGGTAATGGCACCGATTTCACTACGATTATCGGATGAGGGTGCAAGACCCACCGTTTCGAAGCTAAGAAACAGGGATACAACAATGTAGAAGGTCACTCAGTCCAATTCCTAGCAAAACTAGGTCAAATATGCAAAATACCAAACCAGAACCTTAATTGCAGGTTTACAAATTACACTATGCTGTAATTAGTCCAACTCAGTCTATACAAGTCCAAATTCATTGATTCCAAAGGAATACGGTGGCTAAGACATCAAGATACATTTAATCAGAAGACCTCAACAACCAAATCCAAAGCAATTCCAGCCAAAACCACCAATTACAGACGCAGTTCTTACATCCTGATGAACCCAGAACAGCAATAGTAATTTCGACTTTTCTCACTCCACACAACTCCGATTGACCTGACATTTTACAGGCACCTCACACAGATAAATACCTACAACTTTAGTGTTTTAAGCAATGGCCAATTCGGCCTCTATCTAGGACCTAAAATTTCGGACAGAATGCCCCCCTCAAGAACCCTAGTTTTCTGAAATTTCTTCCAAACCAGAAATTGGTTGCAAATACCAATCATGTACACCTACTAGAGTCATTAACCATCATTTCCAACCATCATAGATAGCCACAACATCATGATCACATTAAACCAGAAAAATCACCAATAAATTGAAAACTTCATCAATTCATCCAAAAGCGAGAAATAAACCACAAAATTCATCCCTTTAGCTACCACTAGGCACAAGTTAAGCTTCATTAAGTGTAGGAGAAAGTTCAATCACCACTCACCTAGTAAACAAGAGAGGGAGAGTTGTAGGACACCTTAGCTCCTCCAAACAAACCACTAACACCTAGTGAAAGGGTTTTATGGAGTAGAAACAAGTTTAGGTGATTGCTTTGGATGATTTGCACTAGATGGATGCCAAGATTTTGAAGAGTTTCTTCCTTCCTAAGCTCAAGGTGGCCGGCCAAGAAGATGAAGACAAGAGTGATTTTTTTTGTGATTTTTAGAGATATTTAACCACATGGTCAAAAGGTCAAAAAAAATGAATAGTAAGTCATAAAGGTACAACCAATCCCAACATGACAAGTGTCACTTCATTAATGCATTCCTATCCTTCTTTTTTTCCTCTCACATCAATCACTTCACATCCTCTACTTATCTCTTAACACCCGATAAATTTCAACCAGTATCCGAAACCTAACCTAATTGGCCGAAATTTTCCGAACTTTTCGCACTAGTGGGTCCCACGTCCGATATATATCCTTAATTTTTCAAAAACTCTCCAATACTAGAAAAATCATCTAAAAACATAATTACTCATAAAATTCACCAGGAAAATTTTTCCTAAGCCAGAAAATGCAGAAAACATGTCTTTAAAAGGGAAAAACCCTAGGAAAATTATTAGGGAATTTACGGGTTCTCACACACTACCACTAGAAATTTTGAACATGCAATCTTGTTCGATTATCGGCTACTTGGAGTCTTTAATTGATTGCCTTATACTTAAGTGTATTAGAATATTCTAAATTCATGCATGATTCACATTCATTGTAATATAATACAAATTAGACAAGAAACTAGTAGGGTAATAGTGAGATGGAATGAAAGTGCACGGTTTAAAATTTCATTTGCTCATGCATTTGACACTTGGCTTGCATTCACATGTTCTATAGGATTCACTTTGATTTTATTTGAAGATTTGCTCGGTTTCCTAAGATTAATAGAATTATCAACATGACCCAATTGGCCTTGTATATCCCTAATCACGGTCATCATAATCTTTCTTTTGTTTTATGAACATATTTTTCAAAATTGACCTCCAAAGTTGAAAAACATGACTCAAGTAGCCTTGTTGGAAAATTGGGTGGATTGATAGGTTTTTGTGAATTTGACGAGTCTCTCCACCCTAAATTAGGATGATTCTTCTAACCGGGGTTGTTAATATTTTAAAAAGGGTTATTTTGAGGTGGCGGATTATAGTTGTTGACATTACGAACTTGTTGTGACTCCCCCACTTCTCCCTAAGGCGAACCAAAGGGTATCCGCGGGACGCCTGCCCAACTCTCGCTAGGACTCGAAATAAATCCAATTCAAACCTAGTCTAATACTAACAACGAAAGTCGGAATAAAGGTACGAAATCATTTCCATACATAATTATCCAGTCTTACATCACAATTTCAAATTTACAAACACTTTCCCCAAAAATATACAACATCCAAAAGTGTCTAGTCAATTACAATCAAAACACTAATACAAAAGTGCCTCAAGTTGGCATTTGCTTAACTCCTTCCAATCGAGTTCCTGTTAAGGAAAACAAACTAATGGAATGAGCCAATGCTCAGTGAGGCCAAGAAACACACATGCAAACACATAACCCAAGTAGCAACAACAATTACGTTGTAGATAAAGCTATCAAGTTGAACAATTCACACTTCGAATAGGAAAAATAAACGGAAACAATTCAAGGATACTGTAGCTCTCAGGAGCTAAATTCCACGTAGTCGAGTCAAAGTCTTGATCACAACTCATGTTGACACTCCATCAACCACATAAGTATCAAATCCGTAGATACACCACTTTTTTTCGAATCCTGTCACCGTTACACCCCCTTACCGGGCCAGCTCATCAAAGTTTTGATAATACTCGAGTATATCATGGCAATACTGCGCGAGTAATGCTGAGCAAGATCTCTCCAATAAATCATGCTCTACGAATATCTCATGATTTGCTAAGCTTATCGACCAAGCCCATGCTGGCTCAAATGGCAAAGTTAACCAACGACTTTAGGCGTCCCCCGAATATGAATATGAATACGAATACGAATATAAGTCGATGAGCAACACTCAAATCGACGATTCCAAATAGGAATCATGTGACGCCCCGAAAAAAAAAATGAGTTTGAGAACCCGGAAATTTTCTAATTTTCTAGGGTTTTATTTATTTAATGGCTTGTTTTCTGCGTTTTCTTTAGTAGGGAAATTTTCTAGATATTTTTAAGGAGCAGATATAGTTTTTAGATGATTTTTCTAGTATCGGTTAGATTTTGAGAAAATAAGAACGTATATCGGACGTGGGACCCACTAGTGCGAAAAGTTCGGAAACATTCGGCCAATAAGGTTAAGTTTCGGATACTGTGTGAAATTTATCGGGTGTTAAGAGATAAGTAGAGAGTGAAATTTGATTGATGTGAGAGGAAAAAGAAAGATAAGAATGCATTTAAGAGGTGACAAGTGTCACTCTCTTATTGGTTATACTTTATGATTTACTATTCATGTTTTTCACTTTTGACCAAAATGGTTAAATATCTTAAAAATTGCACAAAAATTACCATTTCTTACCTCCTCCATAGCCGGCCCTCTCTCTTGCCAAGAAGGAGAAAACTTCTTCAAACTTCAAGATTTCAACTAGCTCAAATCATCCAAACCAATTGCCTAAACTAGTTTCTACTCCATACAACCTTTCCATTTGGTGTTAGTGGTGAGTTTGGTGAAATTTTTGGAAGAGCTAAGGTGGTCTACAACTCCTCTTCTCTTGTATACTAGGTAAGTGATGATTGAACATACTCCTACACCTAATGATGCTTAAGTTATGCTTGGTAGTGGCTAAAGTGAAGATATTTGTGATTTATTTCTTGATTTGAAGTGATTTGGTGAAGTTTTTATATTTTTGAGGAATTTTCTGGTTTAATATGAATGTGATGTTGTGGTCATCTATGATGGTTGATAATGAGGGGGAATGACTCTAGTAGGTGTGAATTAGTGATAATTGCAACCAATTTTGGGTTTGGATTGAATTGTGGAAAGTTAGGGTTTTATCACCCCTTATTCTGTCCGGTTTTGGATCATAGGGTTAGAGGCCGAATTGGATTTTATTTAAAACATGAAAGTTGTAGGTATTGATGTGTTTGAGGTGCCTGTAAATTTTCAGGTCATTTGGATTAGTGTAGAGTGAGATATGTCGATTTTACTGTGGCTGTTCTGGGTTGATCAGGATGGCAGAACTGCGTTTGTATTTGGCTATTTTGACTGGAATTACTTTGGATTTGGATGTTGGTGTCTTCCGATGAAATATATAGGAATGTTTTAGCTACCATATGCCTTTGGAATCAATGCATTTGGACTAGTATAGACTGAGTTGGACTCATTACATCATTTTGTGATTTGCAAACCTGTTTTGGTAATTCTGGATTCGTATTTTGCATATTTAACAGGATTTGGACTGAGTGGCCTTCTACATTGTTGTATCCCTGTTTCTTAGCTTCGAAACGCTATAAAGTGCGTCAAAAGCCGAGTCCCGTAGCTCTAGTTATGATCGAAATAAGAATGCATGTCAGAACTGTTTTTATATCCGGACAGTTTACGACTGGAACTTTGGCTTCACATTTGACTAGATTACAAGCTGTTTGGGCTTGCGACCAAAACACCAAACTTATAGCCCTATATCAGAGCTTTCTAACGCCCTTGGAAATTCATGAATTGGATTTATAAAACCTGAGATATAGCCGAGCAAACAAGGCTTGCCCGTGAAAATGACCATTTTCTGGTCAGATCTGTTTTGGTCCTGATGACCAATTTCCGTTCCGGATTTGGATTGCCGACCTTCATGAAAGTTGTTCCATTTGGAATGAACCATCTAACTGCCAGTTTTCAGCTCTTTTGACCATGTGTAGCATAGAAAACAGTTTGCACTCAAAACTGACTATTTGTGCATTGGCCAGATTTCGTAAGTGATTGTGTTTGGTTCATTTGGGACTGAAGCCTCCAGTTTCAGTTCTGGATGTCTTCATAACAGTTGTTGTTCATCCTTTAAGCTTCGATATGGCATCTCATATGCCTTAATCCGATATTCGTAGCTCAACTTATGAGTAAACTAGAAATGAGTGTCAAATCTGCCGTTTCCGCTAACGGCCGTTTCCGTTTCCGTCCGTCATGTTTACGTGCGCGCGTGTCGTTTTTGCCGTTTTGTTTGTTTTAGGCACGATAGTAGTCGTTTACGATATTATGTGACACAATCTTCTATTTCAGACGGTGGTGAGTTGGGCGGAACTGGTGGGGCCCACTACTAGCTGTTCATTTCGATCCGACTTCGTACTTTTGCTATTTCAGTTTTTGAGTAAGTATTCAGGCCAGTTCGGTGTGTTTTCTTTGCTATGTGTTTGAGATATGTGAAAAGGGTACTTAGGCGAGGGTGTACTTTATCGCACTCGACCTAAACCCTAATTTGAATGTATAATTGTACTTGGCATATGTATATGAACCTTTTGGAACCAAAACCCTTGAGCTGGTGGCTCGGGGCGACTTTCGAGTAAAGTTTGTGAAGTTTGCAAAGTTTGTGAGTTCGTGGGCCCGATCTAAGACCTGTTTGGACTATTCGAGCCGGTTAGGGCTTGGTCGAAGTCAGTCCAACTTAGTCTGAGGTCACCAAGTTTGTAGGTTCATGTTATGAACCAATTTTGTGAATCCGGTTCACCGAGAAGGAGACCAAATTTGTGACCCGAGCTTGTGACTCAAGCTCAAGTTTGTGATTTCGTTCGCCCGGGCAAGTTTGTGAGGTGACTGGCCAGTGAGGGTGATAAGGTATCGGTGGGTGTACAAGTGAAGTTCTACGGACCATTGAGTGTGGTCGACGGAGTGTCGGCAAGAGATCACGCATGGCATATGAATTGGCTTTGGAGCCACCTGTATCCTTATTATGTGATGTTACTTTTCTGCTTTTGCTTTACTCTTACTGTGTAACTGTTGTTACGTGAAATTTATGCTTTCGCCCCTGTTTACTTACTAAGCATATAGCTTACCCCTTTCCTTTTGTTTTCCTTAGCAGGGGCCGACGCGGGACTTTTGGCTCGTACACTAGTATAGTTAGATTGGCTTGTATTAGTTAAACAGTTAGGATGTTTGTTTTAGTTTTGGTGGTTTGTATAAGGACCCTTCTTAGGGTCTATCTTCTGCTGTTTGTGGTTATAGTGTATTAGAGTGGTTTGACTCGAGACTTTTAAGGATGTAAATGTAACTTTTGGGATTGTATATATATTGTATATAGTGCTCTTTCGATTTATCTAGTTTTTATTGCTTTAAGTTTTGAGTCCTGGCGCGAGCTAGGCAGGCGGCCCGCCGATACCCTTGGGTTCGCCCTTGGGAGAAGTGGGGTCGTCACAATTGGTATCAGAGCTTAGGCTTCAGATCTCTGTAGTGTATCCTAGGCGTGAAGTTTAGGATGCCGGATGTGGGTTTGATTTGACTCTTGAGAGATTTTTGGCGGGATGTCTTGGACTGGATTGGTACAGAGGGAATGTCGAGGACGACATTCTTTTAAAAGGAGGGGAGATTGTGACGCCCCGAAAAAAAAAAATGAGTTTGAGAACCCGGAAATTTTCTAATTTTCTAGGGTTTATTTATTTAATGGCTTGTTTTCTGCGTTTTCTTTAGTAGGGAAATTTTCTAGATATTTTTAAGGAGCAGATATAGTTTTTAGATGATTTTTCTAGTATCGGTTAGATTTTGAGAAAATAAGAACGTATATCGGACGTGGGACCCACTAGTGCGAAAAGTTCGGAAACATTCGGCCAATAAGGTTAAGTTTCGGATACTGTGTGAAATTTATCGGGTGTTAAGAGATAAGTAGAGAGTGAAATTTGATTGATGTGAGAGGAAAAAGAAAGATAAGAATGCATTTAAGAGGTGACAAGTGTCACTCTCTTATTGGTTATACTTTATGATTTACTATTCATGTTTTTCACTTTTGACCAAAATGGTTAAATATCTTAAAAATTGCACAAAAATTACCATTTCTTACCTCCTCCATAGCCGGCCCTCTCTCTTGCCAAGAAGGAGAAAACTTCTTCAAACTTCAAGATTTCAACTAGCTCAAATCATCCAAACCAATTGCCTAAACTAGTTTCTACTCCATACAACCTTTCCATTTGGTGTTAGTGGTGAGTTTGGTGAAATTTTTGGAAGAGCTAAGGTGGTCTACAACTCCTCTTCTCTTGTATACTAGGTAAGTGATGATTGAACATACTCCTACACCTAATGATGCTTAAGTTATGCTTGGTAGTGGCTAAAGTGAAGATATTTGTGATTTATTTCTTGATTTGAAGTGATTTGGTGAAGTTTTTATATTTTTGAGGAATTTTCTGGTTTAATATGAATGTGATGTTGTGGTCATCTATGATGGTTGATAATGAGGGGGAATGACTCTAGTAGGTGTGAATTAGTGATAATTGCAACCAATTTTGGGTTTGGATTGAATTGTGGAAAGTTAGGGTTTTATCACCCCTTATTCTGTCCGGTTTTGGATCATAGGGTTAGAGGCCGAATTGGATTTTATTTAAAACATGAAAGTTGTAGGTATTGATGTGTTTGAGGTGCCTGTAAATTTTCAGGTCATTTGGATTAGTGTAGAGTGAGATATGTCGATTTTACTGTGGCTGTTCTGGGTTGATCAGGATGGCAGAACTGCGTTTGTATTTGGCTATTTTGACTGGAATTACTTTGGATTTGGATGTTGGTGTCTTCCGATGAAATATATAGGAATGTTTTAGCTACCATATGCCTTTGGAATCAATGCATTTGGACTAGTATAGACTGAGTTGGACTCATTACATCATTTTGTGATTTGCAAACCTGTTTTGGTAATTCTGGATTCGTATTTTGCATATTTAACAGGATTTGGACTGAGTGGCCTTCTACATTGTTGTATCCCTGTTTCTTAGCTTCGAAACGCTATAAAGTGCGTCAAAAGCCGAGTCCCGTAGCTCTAGTTATGATCGAAATAAGAATGCATGTCAGAACTGTTTTTATATCCGGACAGTTTACGACTGGAACTTTGGCTTCACATTTGACTAGATTACAAGCTGTTTGGGCTTGCGACCAAAACACCAAACTTATAGCCCTATATCAGAGCTTTCTAACGCCCTTGGAAATTCATGAATTGGATTTATAAAACCTGAGATATAGCCGAGCAAACAAGGCTTGCCCGTGAAAATGACCATTTTCTGGTCAGATCTGTTTTGGTCCTGATGACCAATTTCCGTTCCGGATTTGGATTGCCGACCTTCATGAAAGTTGTTCCATTTGGAATGAACCATCTAACTGCCAGTTTTCAGCTCTTTTGACCATGTGTAGCATAGAAAACAGTTTGCACTCAAAACTGACTATTTGTGCATTGGCCAGATTTCGTAAGTGATTGTGTTTGGTTCATTTGGGACTGAAGCCTCCAGTTTCAGTTCTGGATGTCTTCATAACAGTTGTTGTTCATCCTTTAAGCTTCGATATGGCATCTCATATGCCTTAATCCGATATTCGTAGCTCAACTTATGAGTAAACTAGAAATGAGTGTCAAATCTGCCGTTTCCGCTAACGGCCGTTTCCGTTTCCGTCCGTCATGTTTACGTGCGCGCGTGTCGTTTTTGCCGTTTTGTTTGTTTTAGGCACGATAGTAGTCGTTTACGATATTATGTGACACAATCTTCTATTTCAGACGGTGGTGAGTTGGGCGGAACTGGTGGGGCCCACTACTAGCTGTTCATTTCGATCCGACTTCGTACTTTTGCTATTTCAGTTTTTGAGTAAGTATTCAGGCCAGTTCGGTGTGTTTTCTTTGCTATGTGTTTGAGATATGTGAAAAGGGTACTTAGGCGAGGGTGTACTTTATCGCACTCGACCTAAACCCTAATTTGAATGTATAATTGTACTTGGCATATGTATATGAACCTTTTGGAACCAAAACCCTTGAGCTGGTGGCTCGGGGCGACTTTCGAGTAAAGTTTGTGAAGTTTGCAAAGTTTGTGAGTTCGTGGGCCCGATCTAAGACCTGTTTGGACTATTCGAGCCGGTTAGGGCTTGGTCGAAGTCAGTCCAACTTAGTCTGAGGTCACCAAGTTTGTAGGTTCATGTTATGAACCAATTTTGTGAATCCGGTTCACCGAGAAGGAGACCAAATTTGTGACCCGAGCTTGTGACTCAAGCTCAAGTTTGTGATTTCGTTCGCCCGGGCAAGTTTGTGAGGTGACTGGCCAGTGAGGGTGATAAGGTATCGGTGGGTGTACAAGTGAAGTTCTACGGACCATTGAGTGTGGTCGACGGAGTGTCGGCAAGAGATCACGCATGGCATATGAATTGGCTTTGGAGCCACCTGTATCCTTATTATGTGATGTTACTTTTCTGCTTTTGCTTTACTCTTACTGTGTAACTGTTGTTACGTGAAATTTATGCTTTCGCCCCTGTTTACTTACTAAGCATATAGCTTACCCCTTTCCTTTTGTTTTCCTTAGCAGGGGCCGACGCGGGGACTTTTGGCTCGTACACTAGTATAGTTAGATTGGCTTGTATTAGTTAAATAGTTAGGATGTTTGTTTTAGTTTTGGTGGTTTGTATAAGGACCCTTCTTAGGGTCTATCTTCTGCTGGTTGTGGTTATAGTGTATTAGAGTGGTTTGACTCGAGACTTTTGAGGATGTAAATGTAACTTTTGGGATTGTATATATATTGTATATAGTGCTCTTTCAATTTATCTAGTTTTATTGCTTTAAGTTTTGAGTCCTGGCGCGAGCTAGGCAGGCGGCCCGCCGATACCCTTGGGTTCGCCCTTGGGAGAAGTGGGGTCGTCACAATTGGTATCAGAGCTTAGGCTTCAGATCTCTGTAGTGTATCCTAGGCGTGAAGTTTAGGATGCCGGACTGTGGGTTTGATTTGACTCTTGAGAGATTTTTGCGGGATGTCTTGACTGGATTGGTACAAGAGGGAATGTCGAGGACGACATTCTTTTAAGGAGGGGAGATTGTGACGCCCCGAAAAAAAAAATGAGTTTGAGAACCCGGAAATTTTCTAATTTTCTAGGGTTTTATTTATTTAATGGCTTGTTTTCTGCGTTTTCTTTAGTAGGGAAATTTTCTAGATATTTTTAAGGAGCAGATATAGTTTTTAGATGATTTTTCTAGTATCGGTTAGATTTTGAGAAAATAAGAACGTATATCGGACGTGAGACCCACTAGTGCGAAAAGTTCGGAAACATTCGGCCAATAAGGTTATGTTTCGGATACTGTGTGAAATTTATCGGGTGTTAAGAGATAAGTAGAGAGTGAAATTTGATTGATGTGAGAGGAAAAAGAAAGATAAGAATGCATTTAAGAGGTGACAAGTGTCACTCTCTTATTGGTTATACTTTATGATTTACTATTCATGTTTTTGACTTTTGACCAAAATGGTTAAATATCTTAAAAATTGCACAAAAATTACCATTTCTTACCTCCTCCATAGCCGGCCCTCTCTCTTGCCAAGAAGGAGAAAACTTCTTCAAACTTCAAGATTTCAACTAGCTCAAATCATCCAAACCAATTGCCTAAACTAGTTTCTACTCCATACAACCTTTCCATTTGGTGTTAGTGGTGAGTTTGGTGAAGTTTTTGGAAGAGCTAAGGTGGTCTACAACTCCTCTTCTCTTGTATACTAGGTAAGTGATGATTGAACATACTCCTACACCTAATGATGCTTAAGTTATGCTTGGTAGTGGCTAAAGTGATGATATTTGTGATTTATTTCTTGATTTGAAGTGATTTGGTGAAGTTTATTTGTGATTTATTTCTTGATTTGAAGTGATTTGGTGAAGTTTTTATATTTTTGAGGAATTTTCTGGTTTAATATGAATGTGATGTTGTGGTCATCTATGATGGTTGATAATGAGGGGGAATGACTCTAGTAGGTGTGAATTAGTGATAATTGCAACCAATTTTGGGTTTGGATTGAATTGTGGAAAGTTAGGGTTTTATCACCCCTTATTCTGTCCGGTTTTGGATCATAGGGTTAGAGGCCGAATTGGATTTTGTTTAAAACATGAAAGTTGTAGGTATTGATGTGTTTGAGGTGCCTGTAAAATTTCAGGTCATTTGGATTAGTGTAGAGTGAGATATGTCGATTTTACTGTGGCTGTTCTGGGTTGATCAGGATGGCAGAACTGCGTTTGTATTTGGCTATTTTGACTGGAATTACTTTGGATTTGGATGTTTGGTATCTTCTGATGAAATATATAGGAATGTTTTAGCTACCATATGACTTTGGAATCAATGCATTTGGACTGTATAGACTGAGTTGGACTCATTACAGCATTATGTGATTTGCAAACCTATTTTGGTAATTCTGGATTCGTATTTTGCATATTTGACAGGATTTGGACTGAGTGGCCTTCTACATTTTTGTATCCCTGTTTCTTAGCTTCGAAACGCTATAAAGTGCGTCAAAAGCCGAGTCCCGTAGCTCTAGTTATGATCGAAATAAGAATGCATGTCAGAACTGTTTTTATATCCGGACAGTTTACGACTGGAACTTTGGCTTCACATTTGACTAGATTACAAGCTGTTTGGGCTTGCGACCAAAACACCAAACTTATAGCCCTATATCAGAGCTTTCTAACGCCCTTGGAAATTCATGAATTGGATTTATAAAACCTGAGATATAGCCGAGCAAACAAGGCTTGCCCGTGAAAATGACCATTTTCTGGTCAGATCTGTTTTGGTCCTGATGACCAATTTCCGTTCCGGATTTGGATTGCCGACCTTCATGAAAGTTGTTCCATTTGGAATGAACCATCTAACTGCCAGTTTTCAGCTCTTTTGACCATGTGTAGCATAGAAAACAGTTTGCACTCAAAACTGACTATTTGTGCATTGGCCAGATTTCGTAAGTGATTGTGTTTGGTTCATTTGGGACTGAAGCCTCCAGTTTCAGTTCTGGATGTCTTCATAACAGTTGTTGTTCATCCTTTAAGCTTCGATATGGCATCTCATACGCCTTAATCCGATATTCGTAGCTCAACTTATGAGTAAACTAGAAATGAGTGTCAAATCTGCCGTTTCCGCTAACGGCCGTTTCCGTTTCCGTCCGTCATGTTTACGTGCGCGCGTGTCGTTTTTGCCGTTTTGTTTGTTTTAGGCACGATAGTAGTCGTTTACCATATTATGTGACACAATCTTCTATTTCAGACGGTGGTGAGTTGGGCGGAACTGGTGGGGCACACTACTAGCTGTTCATTTCGATCCGACTTCATACTTTTGCTATTTCAGTTTTTGAGTAAGTATTCAGGCCAGTTTGGAGAGTTTTCTTTGCTATGTGTTTGAGATATGTGAAAAGGGTACTTAGGCGAGGGTGTACTTTATCGCACTCGACCTAAACCCTAATTTGAATGTATAATTGTACTTGGCATATGTATATGAACCTTTTGGAACCAAAACCCTTGAGCTTGTGGCTCGGGGCGACTTTCGAGTAAAGTTTGTGAAGTTTGCAAAGTTTGTGAGTTCGTGGGCCCGATCCAAGACCTGTTTGGACTATTCGAGCCGGTTAGGGCTTGGTCGAAGTCAGTCCAACTTAGTCTGAGGTCACCAAGTTTGTAGGTTCATGTTATGAACCAATTTTGTGAATCCGGTTCACCGAGAAGGTGACCAAGTTTGTGACCCGAGCTTGTGACTCAAGCTCAAGTTTGTGATTTCGTTCGTCCGGGCAAGTTTGTGAAGGTTGACTGGCCAGTGAGGGTGATAAGGTGTCGGTGGATGTACAAGTGAAGTTCTACGGACCATTGAGTGTGGTCGACGGAGTGTCGGCAGGAGATCACGCATGGCATATGAAATTGGCTTTGGAGCCACCTGTATCCTTATTATGTGATGTTACTTTTCTGCTTTTGCTTTACTCTTACTGTGTAACTGTTGTTACGTGAAATTTATGCTTTGGCCCCTGTTTACTTACTAAGCATAGAGCTTACCCCTTTCCTTTTGTTTTCCTTAGCAGGGGCCGACGCGGGGACTTTTGGCTCGTACACTAGTATAGTTAGATTGGCTTGTATTAGTTAAACAGTTAGGATGTTTGTTTTAGTTTTGGTGGTTTGTATAAGGACCCTTCTTAGGGTCTATCTTCTGCTGGTTGTGGTTATAGTGTATTAGAGTGGTTTGACTCGAGACTTTTGAGGATGTAAATGTAACTTTTGGGATTGTATATATATTGTATATAGTGCTCTTTCGATTTATCTAGTTTTATTGCTTTAAGTTTTGAGTCCTGGCGCGAGCTAGGCTGGCGGCCCGCCGATACCCTTGGGTTCGCCCTTGGGAGAAGTGGGGTCGTCACAATTGGTATCAGAGCTTAGGCTTCAGATCTCTGTAGTGTATCCTAGGCGTGAAGTTTAGGATGCCGGACTGTGGGTTTGATTTGACTCTTGAGAGATTTTTGCGGGATGTCTTGACTGGATTGGTACAAGAGGGAATGTCGAGGACGACATTCTTTTAAGGAGGGGAGATTGTGACGCCCCGAAAAAAAAAATGAGTTTGAGAACCCGGAAATTTTCTAATTTTCTAGGGTTTTATTTATTTAATGGCTTGTTTTCTGCGTTTTCTTTAGTAGGGAAATTTTCTAGATATTTTTAAGGAGCAGATATAGTTTTTAGATGATTTTTCTAGTATCGGTTAGATTTTGAGAAAATAAGAACGTATATCGGACGTGAGACCCACTAGTGCGAAAAGTTCGGAAACATTCGGCCAATAAGGTTATGTTTCGGATACTGTGTGAAATTTATCGGGTGTTAAGAGATAAGTAGAGAGTGAAATTTGATTGATGTGAGAGGAAAAAGAAAGATAAGAATGCATTTAAGAGGTGACAAGTGTCACTCTCTTATTGGTTATACTTTATGATTTACTATTCATGTTTTTGACTTTTGACCAAAATGGTTAAATATCTTAAAAATTGCACAAAAATTACCATTTCTTACCTCCTCCATAGCCGGCCCTCTCTCTTGCCAAGAAGGAGAAAACTTCTTCAAACTTCAAGATTTCAACTAGCTCAAATCATCCAAACCAATTGCCTAAACTAGTTTCTACTCCATACAACCTTTCCATTTGGTGTTAGTGGTGAGTTTGGTGAAGTTTTTGGAAGAGCTAAGGTGGTCTACAACTCCTCTTCTCTTGTATACTAGGTAAGTGATGATTGAACATACTCCTACACCTAATGATGCTTAAGTTATGCTTGGTAGTGGCTAAAGTGATGATATTTGTGATTTATTTCTTGATTTGAAGTGATTTGGTGAAGTTTTTATATTTTTGAGGAATTTTCTGGTTTAATATGAATGTGATGTTGTGGTCATATATGATGGTTGATAATGAGGGGGAATGACTCTAGTAGGTGTGAATTAGTGATAATTGCAACCAATTTTGGGTTTGGATTGAATTGTGGAAAGTTAGGGTTTTATCACCCCTTATTCTGTCCGGTTTTGGATCATAGGGTTAGAGGCCTAATTGGATTTTGTTTAAAACATGAACATTGTAGGTATCGATGTGTTTGAGGTTCCTGTAAAATTTCAGGTCATTTGGATTAGTGTAGAGTGAGATATGTCGATTTTACTGTGGCTGTTCTGGGTTGATCAGGATGGCAGAACTGCGTTTGTATTTGGCTATTTTGACTGGAATTACTTTGGATTTGGATGTTTGTATCTTCTGATGAAATATATAGGAATGTTTTAGCTACCATATGACTTTGGAATCAATGCATTTGGACATGTATAGACTGAGTTGGACTCATTACAGCATTATGTGATTTGCAAACCTATTTTGGTAATTCTGGATTCGTATTTTGCATATTTGACAGGATTTGGACTGAGTGGCCTTCTACATTTTTGTAGCCCTGTTTCTTAGCTTCGAAACGCTATAAAGTGCATCAAAAGCCGAGTCCCGTAGCTCTAGTTATGATCGAAATAAGAATGCATGTCAGAACTGTTTTTATATCCGGACAGTTTACGACTGGAACTTTGGCTTCACATTTGACTAGATTACAAGCTGTTTGGGCTTGCGACCAAAACACCAAACTTATAGCCCTATATCAGAGCTTTCTAACGCCCTTGGAAATTCATGAATTGGATTTATAAAACCTGAGATATAGCCGAGCAAACAAGGCTTGCCCGTGAAAATGACCATTTTCTGGTCAGATATGTTTTGGTCCTGATGACCAATTTCCGTTCCGGATTTGGATTGCCGACCTTCATGAAAGTTGTTCCATTTGGAATGAACCATCTAACTGCCAGTTTTCAGCTCTTTTGACCATGTGTAGCATAGAAAACAGTTTGCACTCAAAACTGACTATTTGTGCATTGGCCAGATTTCGTAAGTGATTGTGTTTGGTTCATTTGGGACTGAAGCCTCCAGTTTCAGTTCTGGATGTCTTCATAACAGTTGTTGTTCATCCTTTAAGCTTCGATATGGCATCTCATACGCCTTAATCCGATATTCGTAGCTCAACTTATGAGTAAACTAGAAATGAGTGTCAAATCTGCCGTTTCCGCTAACGGCCGTTTCCGTTTCCGTCCGTCATGTTTACGTGCGCGCGTGTCGTTTTTGCCGTTTTGTTTGTTTTAGGCACGATAGTAGTCGTTTACGATATTATGTGACACAATCTTCTATTTCAGACGGTGGTGAGTTGGGCGGAACTGGTGGGGCCCACTACTAGCTGTTCATTTCGATCCGACTTCGTACTTTTGCTATTTCAGTTTTTGAGTAAGTATTCAGGCCAGTTCGGTGTGTTTTCTTTGCTATGTGTTTGAGATATGTGAAAAGGGTACTTAGGCGAGGGTGTACTTTATCGCACTCGACCTAAACCCTAATTTGAATGTATAATTGTACTTGGCATATGTATATGAACCTTTTGGAACCAAAACCCTTGAGCTTGTGGCTCGGGGCGACTTTCGAGTAAAGTTTGTGAAGTTTGCAAAGTTTGTGAGTTCGTGGGCCCGATCTAAGACCTGTTTGGACTATTCGAGCCGGTTAGGGCTTGGTCGAAGTCAGTCAAACTTAGTCTGAGGTCACCAAGTTTGTAGGTTCATGTTATGAACCAATTTTGTGAATCCGGTTCACCGAGAAGGTGACCAAGTTTGTGACCCGAGCTTGTGACTCAAGCTCAAGTTTGTGATTTCGTTCGCCCGGGCAAGTTTGTGAGGTGACTGGCCAGTGAGGGTGATAAGGTGTCGGTGGGTGTACAAGTGAAGTCTACGGACCATTGAGTGTGGTCGACGGAGTGTCGGCAGGAGATCACGCATGGCATATGAATTGGCTTTGGAGCCACCTGTATCCTTATTATGTGATGTTACTTTTCTGCTTTTGCTTTACTCTTACTGTGTAACTGTTGTTACGTGAAATTTATGCTTTCGCCCCTGTTTACTTACTAAGCATATAGCTTACCCCTTTCCTTTTGTTTTCCTTAGCAGGGGCTGACGCGGGGACTTTTGGCTCGTACACTAGTATAGTTAGATTGGCTTGTATTAGTTAAACAGTTAGGATGTTTGTTTTAGTTTTGGTGGTTTGTATAAGGACCCTTCTTAGGGTCTATCTTCTGCTGGTTGTGGTTATAGTGTATTAGAGTGGTTTGACTCGAGACTTTTGAGGATGTAAATGTAACTTTTGGGATTGTATATATATTGTATATAGTGCTCTTTCGATTTATCTAGTTTTATTGCTTTAAGTTTTGAGTCCTGGCGCGAGCGAGGCAGGCGGCCCGCCGATACCCTTGGGTTCGCCCTTGGGAGAAGTGGGGTCGTCACAAATCACATATACGAATCACATCCACATTACTATGTACAAGTCGAATATGAATTCACATAGCAAAATACGAATATAATTTCATTCGAAAGAGAACGAGTGCGGTAAAGTACACACTCGTCTCAAAATTTCAAATTCACATAACGGATAAGAAATAGTTAACCACTTAGCAACAAATTCATGCACTTGACACTCACCAATCAAAATAAGAGAGTGAGTGCGTAAACAAGCCTTTAGGTGTTCCCCTCGAGATCCTCGTGAAGGTCTCCTTGAGCACCTGAGCAAACAATAGTTATCTATTACACACTATCACTTGAAAATCCTATCTTATCAAGAGAGGGATTGTACATTTGTACAATCTAGAAAATACCATGGAATGGGGTTTTACTTGCTCAAAATTCAAGGTTCTAAAGTAGTATTTATTAACACAAAGAAAAAAAACTGATTTCCTTCATGAAGACAAGTTCAAAATGATCAATTAGTATTGAAGGATAGGGAAGAGTTTCAAAAACTCAATTCCCGTCAAGTTTGAAAATTTCTGATTTGAGGTTCAATCTTTGAAACATCGTATCTCACTCTTCGTATGTCCAAAATTGGAAAAATTGGTACCGTTAGAAACTACTTCCAAAGTACTAAAAGTTCCTAAAAGACATTTTTCCAAGATTCCAAATGGATAACATTCAAAATTCGGCTCAAAGTTGCTGTTTTGGACCATTAAGACAGTTTCTGGGTTGGTTTTTGGCCAACTTTGAAAATTCGGCAAAATTCACACAATGCGAACTAGCCTTTGAAATTTGGAAATATACTAGAGTTATAAACAAAGTTCAAAACAAAAGAAGTAGGACAAGAATTGGAGTTTTGAGCACCAATATATGGCGGCTCAAAGTTACTGAAAAAGTGAGACCGTTAGGCCAAATTCCAGATTTAATTCACGAACGTTGGGACTTTGATTGAACATCGAAATGGACTCGTAATGGCACCAAGTTTGGTAGTATTATCCTACCATATAAGGGCTATTCCTCTACCAAATTTCATAGGAAAATTCATTCGGAAAGTTGGTTAACAAAACCTTCAAAGTTTCTAAATCTCCAAGGCAAAGCTGCCTTGCACCTCTAGTTTTTTTTTCTCAAACCTTTGGCCAATAAAATGCCTAAAACATGTCTCATTTGTGATAACCAGGTCTAATAAGGATCAAGATACATTTGGTAGGTGATTTACATCAAGACTTTCGAATAGAAAGTCTCAAATCAAGATTGGTTACAAATCTGTCCAACATGAGGGTTTTCTCCCACAAAGTCAGTTTTGAAATCTGGTCATAAATCACTCAATTCAACTCAGAATTGAGCATGGTTGGTAGCATTGAAAACTAGATTCATTATACTAAAATTTCTTAGAAGAAATCGTTTTCAAAATCTATCCACAACCACCTCATATGTGAGCATCAATTCGCTGCTCAAAACAGAGCTCCCAGTGTAGACGTGAAACAGGACAGTCATGTTCAAACGATTGGTATGGACGACTCAGGTGGAACCAGAATGTGAATTTTATACCGTTAGAAATCTGGGAATGTCTAGTTTCCAGTGCCATAAACGGCACTCGATTTCAACATCGGGGTAAAAAGTTATAGCCAAAACAAGAACACTGCCAGAGCAGTTACAGGAAAAATTTTCAGTTTTGCTGATTTCCGAAAACACAACATTTGGCCAACCAAATCACGTTATTTTTTGATTAAACTTTGTACACAACTTATACTACATATATACATCATAAAAAGGTCATTAGAACCACGAAAAATCACCCTATGGGTCACGGACAACACAGGGGCAGAAATGGAAAAATTTCCCTCTTCACATCCTTTGAGTTTCCACCAACAACACAACATTATTCCACTAAATTAAGCACTAAACCAACATTAATAACACCATAATTCATCAAATCAATCCATCCAGCCATAGTGGGAATTCATAGAACCCACACAACATTTTCCAACATAAATAAGACTACCCACATGCATGCATGAGCTTATAAATGCTATATTACTTCCATAAGACAAGATTTGAGTAGTGGATCATCACTTACTTCCTTAGATGAACCAAGCAGAAATTTTTGGTCCTAACTGTGGAAAGCAGCCCTCTTTCCTAGCTTGATGTGGTCTCCAAGTGATTAGCTAAGTGTGGTTAAATTTTGGTGTGATTTGGTGGAAGATTTGATGAAGAAATGAGGAAGAAATTGGAAGAGCTTCTTGGTTCTTTTTCTTTCTTGATGGCCGGCTGTTTGGAGCAAGAGAGAGGGAGTGTTTGATGCAAATGAAGCTTCCAAGAGAAGCTAAAATGTGTGGCCCAAAATTAAGCAAAAGTTAACTCTCTCCTCGCGCGTACACGCGCGCGTTTTGTGCTCGATTTCTCTAGTGCACTAAAACTCTAATGCACCTTCATTCATACTATTATTATTCACTCTTAATGGTCTAAAAATAATGGTCTTAAGTCCCTCAATTTAATCGCGTGCGTAAAAACGCGTACTTCCGATTTTTGCGCGATAAAGTGAAATCTCCAAGAAATTCTTATAACGATTATATCACTAACTAATAATTGAACACTTAAACATAAAAATACCTATTTCAGGATTAATGTACTCTCGGATTAAACATAGTCTCGAAAAATGTGTACTCCTTATTTCTCGCTACGCGAGCTCTAGAAAAATTAATTTTACTAACGAGGCGTGTTAAAAATATAATTGAGACATTATTCCATTTAATAAGTTTAAAGTAGTTGAAATAAATTATTCGGAGAAAATGAGTGAATAAATATTTAATAGAGCCATTAAAATAATACAAAAGCAAGAAAATAAAAATCTGGGTCCTCACATCCTTTCCTCCTTAAAAAGAATTTCGTCCTCGAAATTCATACTTAAGGTAATATCATACCCTTTTATAGTCATGCTTATCAGATCAATCAGTAGCTTACACTTTTCAACCCGTATTTCATAATTTCTATCCACCCAAGAAGTAATCAAACTTTTGATCCTCAATAGGCGTCTTAACTTCCAAGTCATAGGGCAAGCGATCACATTTTATTTATGCCATTCATGAAACTAGGGTTTACACAAGAATAATTGACTCCAGGGTGAATTAAAACTCCAGTTTAAAGATTAAATCTTGTAGTTCAAAACTCGAATAGAGTGATATATTTTCAATAGAAGACTAAGCTTACCAAAATTTTCGGACTCAATTTGTCCAAATCAAGTCAATCATAACATGCGAGATAAAATCGGGGCTTTAATGTGTGACAGCCCCACCTTCCTCTAAGGCAAACCAAAGAGGTTAGCGGACTGCCTGCCCAACTCTCGCCAGCACTACCGGTGTAGTATAGAGCAATCTATTGCGTTCCGGAACTTATAAAAGCGCGTAAACAAGGCAAAAGGGCAAAATAACCCAAAATAAAAAAAATAAGATTCGGAGTCGGCCATGAATAGTAATCGACCCGTCAGAACGCAACCAAATCTCGAACAAACATTCACATCTTGAACTTTAGCAAATACAATCCAAAGTGACATACAAAATTTGTCAAAAGTGAATATATACACGGTTTGCCAAATTGAAAGTGAAAACGGCCCTAAAGATACATTTAGGGTTTCACTTCATATACAATACAAAAAAAATATACATCTAGTTCATTCGGCAACCATCTATCAAGATTCATTCCAAAAAAGTCATATTCCTGTAAGGAAAACAAAAGGAACGGTGTGAGCTAATTGCCCAGTGAGATACTATCACTTACGCAACCAAGTGCATATAAGCATCAAGCTTTCAATCAATATAATAAACATAAGCAAAGGCACACGTCAAATATGGTGATAAAAGGATACAGATGGCTCTCAAGAGCCCTTTTCCTCGTTTGCATTTCTTGATCGAACGTCATTAACTCTCCGTCAATGTTCAACAATAACCAACCGTAGACTCCACTTTACTTCCATTCCTTCCACCTAACATTCCCCAACCGGGCCCGAAATCCAAACACGTGCATTGTGGTATTACTCGAGTAAACCGGAATCGAGAGTCTATCATACTACAAGATTCCATATAACATTGCCCCAAGGCACATTAATTGGCACGACCAAGCCCTCGCCAGCTCGATTCAATCAATTACCAATGGGGTTGAGCTCATTGATAACATTTGTAGTCGTTGGAGACTCATCCAAACGACACCAAGTCATGTATTTCATTTCATATAACATTTCATATAACATTCCAATAACTTTTCAATAACATGCGAAACAAGAAGTGAGAGTGATAAAGTACACTCTCACTTCAATCAATTAACATTCAACAAACTCAAGTTCAAATATCAAAGCCATATAATAGCACACAAGTGAGTAGTACACTCACCAAGCTAGCAAATGTGGTTTCATGCACTTCCATCAAAAGAACGTTGTGCACCACGGTCACGTCCTAAAACATGCAAACAAATACAATGAGACTCGATAACGAGTCATAAACCAAGGCCAAACATGACCCCAATAGGGTTCCATAAGCATATACAAACGTTAAAGGAAACCAGAAATTTCGGAAATGTAACTAGCTTTGGCCCTGAAAAAAATAGTTTTTATCCTCATTTTGCGGTAATGGCACCAATTTCACTACAATTATCGGATGAGGGTGAAAAACCCACCATTTCGAAGCTAAAAGACATGGATACAACATCACAGAAGGTCACTCAACCCAGTTTTGAGTGGAAACAGGTTAAAAATGCAAGATACTACATCAAAAACGTAAAACAGATTCACCAAAATGCATTCTAGCGGAAACATCATAACTCAGGCTCTCCAAGTCCAAATCCAGAAATTCCAAAACCATATGAAAGCTAAGAAACAGGGGTAAATTTCATCAGAAGGCATCAACAACCAATTCGGAAGCAATTCCCGCCAAAACAACCAATTACAGGCGCAGTTCTTACATTCGGGTAAAACCAGAACAGCAATAGTAATTTCGACTTATCTCATTCTACACTACTCCGATTGACCTGAAATTTTGTAGGCACCTCTAAAATGTCATTCCCTACAACTTTCATGTTTTAATCCAAGGCCAATTCAGCCTCTAACTAGGATCTAAAAATTCGGGCAGAATGCTCCCTCAAGAACCCTAATTTTCTGAAATTTCTTCCAAACCAGAAATTGGTTGCAATTAATCACTTTTTCCACCTCCTAGAGTCATTATATACCATTTCTAATCATCATAGATAGACACACAATCATGCTTATATTAAAACAGAAAAATCCCCAAAAATAATAAAACTTCATCATTTCAACCACAAATCAAGAAATAATCCATCAACTTGCATCTCATACTACCACTAAGCATGATTTAAGCATCAATTAAAGGAGGAGGGTGATTCTTCACAACTTACCTTAGAAACAAGAGAGAGAGAGCTATTGGTCACCTTAACCTTCAAAAAAAACTTCACACAACAACTCACCAACACTTCCTTAAGTGGTTTTATGGAGCAAAATCAAGGTTGGATGGTTGGTTTTGATGATTTGGAACAAGATTGAAGTGTTTTCTTCCTTGTGCTTGGAGTAAGAGAGAGAGAAAGAGAGAAAGAGAGGGCCGGCCACTTCTTGATGATTTTTGAAGATTTTTGGTCATTTTTAAGCTATTTTAACCAAATTGGTAAAAGGGTGAATAGTGTTCAAAAAGGTCAAACCACTCCTATGGTGACACTTGTCACCTTTTATTAAATGCTCACCTACCTTGTCTCTCTTATATCAATCCACTTAGCACCCTCTACTTATCTCTTAACACCCGGTAAATTAATTCCAGTATTCAAAACTTAACCTAGTTGGCCGAATTTTTCCGAACTTTTCGCACTAGTGGGTCCCACGTCCGGTAGACGCTCTTAATTTCTCAAAATCCATTCGATACTAGAAAAATCATCTAAAAATTATATCTGCTCCTTAAATTCATCTAGCAATTTTTCTAATCACGAAAATGCAGAAAACAAGCCATGAAAAATACGAGAAACCTAGAAAATGAAAATTATGGGTTCTCACACTCTCTCCCCCTTAAAAGAATTTCGCCCTCGAAATTTCTCACCTTAACTCACGAAAAGGTTAGGGTATTTCGTTCGTATTTCTTCTTCCACTTCCCAGGTAGCTTCCTCTACCCCATGGTTTCTCCACAGTATCTTCACCAATGGAATCTGCTTGTTTCTTAGCTCTTTGACTTTCCGATCAAGCACTTGGACAGGTTTTTCTTCATAAGCAAGCGATTCGTCTACGTCGATCTCCTCTGGTTGTAAGACATGGGTTGGGTCGGGATAGTACTTCTTGAGCATTGAGACATGAAATACGTCGTGGATTCTCGGGAGACTTGACGGCAGTTCTAGTCTATACGCTACCGCACCTATCCTCTGTAAGATCTTGTAAGGTCCGACAAACCTCGGTTGAAGTTTCTTTCCTTTGCCTGCTGTGACACTCTGTAAAGGGGTGACTTTAAGAAATACGTGGTCTCCAACCTCGAACTCCAAATCTTTTCTCCGGTTGTCGGCGTAGCTTTTTTGTCGGCTTTGAGCTGTTTGGAGTCGTTGCCGTATCAACTTGACCTTTTCTCGAGCTTTCTCCATCCAAGGAATAGTGGTTGGATCTACGGCCTTCCTCTCGCCAACTTCATCCCAGTAAATTGGTGATCGGCATTTTCGTCCATATAGTGCTTCATATGGAGCCATTTGAATCGACGAATGGTAGCTATTGTTGTACGCAAACTCTACTAAGGTCATGTGTTGACCCCAGTTGCCTCCAAAATCCAGAATGCAAGTTCGTAGCATGTCCTCGAGAGTTTGAATGGTTCGTTCTGATTGTCCATCCGTCTGAGGGTGATAGGTCGTGCTCAAGTTGAGTTTCGTCCCTAGAGTCTCCTGGAACTTTTGCCAAAACTGAGATACGAAATGTGGATCTCGATCAGAGACGATGCTGACTAGAACGCCGTGCAGCTTTACAATCTCGTCCATGTACAGTTGAGCCAACTTGTCCATGGAATACTTCATGTTCACCGGCAAGAAATGAGCCGATTTGGTTAACCGGTCGACGATCACCCAGACGGCATCGTGTCCTCGCTGCGTTCGTGGCAATCCTGAAACGAAGTCCATGGTGATGTTCTCCCACTTCCATTCAGGTATCTCAAGGGGTTGTAACAAGCCCGATGGTTTTTGATGCTCTGCTTTCACTTGTTGGCAAATGAGACATTTTGCACGTACAGAGCAATTTCCTTCTTCATATTGTCCCACCAATAGGTTCCTTTCAGGTCTTGATACATCTTGCTACTACCCGGATGGATTGTATACTTAGATCGATGGGCTTCCTCCAGAATCTCCGTTTTCAACGATTCATCCTTCGGCACCACTATTCGAGTTTGGTATTTTAAAATACCCTCAGGACCAAAATTGAAATCAGTGGTTTCCCCTTTTTCCACTTTCTCTCCCCACTTTCGTACCATCTGATCCTCCTTTTGAGCTTCTTTAATTCTCTCCAAGAGAGTGGAAGTCACTTTAATATTGCCAAAAATCACCTTATGGCTCCCAGGGCAGGGTTTCCATTCACACACGGAGTCTAACAATTCCCACTCTTTGATCATTAGACTCGCGACCTGAGCTTTGCGACTTAGGGCATCGGCCACCACGTTTGCTTTTCCCGGATGGTAGTTGATGGTACAGTCGTAATCCTCCAGAAATTCCATCCACCGTCGCTGCCTCATGTTTAATTCCTTCTGTGAGAAAAGATACCTCAGGCTTTTATGATCGGAGTAAACCTCGAAAGTTACTCCATATAAGTAGTGCCTCCACTTCTTCAGAGCAAAAACAACTGCAGCTAGCTCCAGATCGTGGGTCGGGTAATTTTGCTCGTGGGGTTTTAACTTCCTCGAGGCAAAAGAGATCACATTTCGGTTTTGCATTAATACACAACCCAGGCCTTCTCGTGATGCATCAGTGTACACAGCATATCCGTCCACCCCGTTTGGTAAGGCTAGAACTGGAGCCATGGTCAATCTTTTCTTTAATTCTTGAAAACTTGTCTCACTTCGGGCGTTCCATAAGAACCGACCATGTTTCTTCGTCAAATCGGTTAGAGGACCGGCTAGTTTGGAGAAGTCCTTGATAAAACGCCGGTAATATCCAGCCAGTCCTAGAAAGCTGCGAACCTCTGTGGGAGTTTCTGGCCTCTTCCAATTAGTCACAGCCTCTACTTTCGTCGGGTCGACTGAAATACCCTCTTGAGAAATTACGTGCCCCAGAAAAGCAATTTTCTCCAGCCATAATTCGCACTTGCTGAACTTGGCATATAGTTGATGGTCTCTTAGGGTTTGTAAAACAACCCTCAAGTGTTGCTCATGCTCTTCACGCGTCTTGGAATAGACCAGGATGTCATCGATGAAGACCACTACAAAGCGATCCAGGTAGGGCTTAAAAACCCTATGCATTAGGTCCATGAAGGCTGCAGGAGCATTGGTTAGTCCAAAGGGCATCACTGCGAACTCGTAATGCCCATATCTCGAGTTGAAGGCGGTCTTCGGAATATCCTCCTTCCTGATTAGTAACTGGTAGTACCCTTGGCGGAGGTCCAGTTTCGAGAAGACCACCGCTCCTTGCAACTGATCAAATAGCTCATCGATATGGGGCAGTGGATACTTATTTTTAATTGTACTATTATTCAGGCCCCGATAATCAATACACATCCTCAAACCACCATCTTTTTTCTTCACAAACAGTACAGGAGCTCCCCAAGGAGACCCACTCTCTTGAATGAATCCCCGCTCCAGAAGGTCCTGTAATTGCAACTTTAGCTCCTTGAGCTCGGCAGGAGCCATTCGGTATGGTGTTTTTGAGATGGGTGAGGATCCCGGTAGCAGGTCTATTTTGAATTCAATTTCTCTTTCCGGAGGTAAGGCTACTAATTCATCAGGAAACACGTCCGAAAATTCCGTCACTATGGGCACATCCTCCATTTTCACTTTATCTGTAGGGGTATTGATCAAAAAGGCCAAAAATCCTTGCGCTCCTTTACTTAGCAATTTCCTAGCCCGAATGCCCGAAATCAAAGCAGATGAGGCTAACCAACCCCTTATATCCAACCTTATGGTTGCCTCACCAGGGATACGGAATTTCACCACTTTCGTTTTACAATCCAGTTGGGCATTATACTTGGCTAGCCAATCCATGCCCAATATCACATCATACCCCTTAATGACCAGACTTATCAAATCCCCTAGCAATTTCCTTTCTCCTATCCACACTTCACAATTCCTATAAACCATACTAGTAACCAACCGTTGATTCCCCGTAGGTGTACTAACTTCTAGGTCGTATGGTAAGCTAGCAGGTTTTATATCGATGCCACACATGAAATCAGGGTTAACAAAGGAATGGGTGGCACCAGGATCAATTAAAACTTTGGCAAAACGGTGAAAAATAGGGATCGTACCTTCTACGACCTCTGAGGAATCTGGGACCTGTCGAGGTTCTAAGGAATAGACTTGAGCTGGCACCTTAGGTTTCGCCTCATTCCCCTTATTCGGTCCCGTGTTGGTCTTTGACGTGGTTTGAGTTCCCCTTCCGTCTTGCGTTATGAGTGGGCAGGTAGCAAGCTGGTGGTCTGCGCTTCCGCAACGCAGACATTTACCTCCCTTCTTCCAGCAATTGTCTTCAGAGTGATTCGGCTTTCCGCAGTACCCGCAAGGTCCACGAGACGCCGAACCTGAGCCCTTCTGGAAGTTTCCACCTTGGCCTCTCCCGGCTGGGCCGCCCCTAGACTGAGCCCCTCTGCCGGAAACTGACTGTCGTCCACCTCCAGCTCCGCGTCCGAACTTGGAGGGAGTACCTTTGTCCCCTTGTCCGGAGCTGCTTCCAGGAAAGCCCCGCTTTTTCGCCTGGAAGTTCCGGACCTGCAATCGAGCACTCTCTACCCTTTGGGCCTTTTCTACGACCTCGCTAAAAGCATTGATTTGAGCCACTGCGAGGTCCTTTTGGATTTCGACGTTCAAGCCCTGGATGAAACGCCTGATTCGCCGTTGCTCTGTCATGATCAGCTCAGGCGCAAATTTGGACAAACGGGTGAACTGGCTCTCGTATTCCGCCACCGATTGAGTTCCTTGGCGGAGTCGAATAAACTCGTCCTCCTTCCTCTCCTGAACTAGAGGAGGGAAGAATTTCGCATTGAATTCCCGGATGAAATTCACCCAAGTCCTGGGCGTTTGCTCCCGTTCCCATTTTTGGCGTATGACGTTCCACCAGGAACGGGCCGCCCCTTCTAACTGGAATACGGCAAAAGTCACATGCCGTTCATCGGTGTAGTGCAAGGCCGCAAAAATATCAACCATTTTCTCGAGCCATCGCTCGGCAACATCCGGATCAGGTCCCCCAATGAATTTGGGTGGAGCAAACTTTTGAAAACGTTCGAGAGCTCTGTCTTCGCTCTCGATGTGGTTACCCTTCCGGGGTTTCCAGGATTAGGGTTCGTATTCTGGCCTTGTTGCTGCACCACTTGTGCTAGCAAGTTAGTCATTTGCTGCATGGCGGCAGCGATTTGCACATTGGGGTCAGGGTTAGGTCCAGTAGAGGTTTCCCCAGTACCCCTATCCGGTGTGGGTTGTCTATTTCCGCGCCCACATCCCCGTCCCTTACGTGTTCCTTCCATAAACTTTACTTGGTCTAGGCAATGGTACTAAACCAATATAAAACATTGCATGTAAGTAAACTCAAAACTTTCCAAACACACATATATACATTCCAAACAAGGCAAACAACACACATATATACAATCAGTCAAGTCATGTTCAGTCAAGTCAAGTACAAGCATGGACAATCCCCTAGGGAATGGTCTCATCAAAAGAAATGTACACGTAGCTAATCTAGCCATACAAAATGATTAGCCAAGGCCCTTCTCCCTATCCGCCCTATATACAAAACCAAAACTATCCAAAACAACTCTAGGAGTCGTAACCTAGGCCGATGACGAGCTATGAGACCCACCCGACGGAGTGGATCCAACCCCAGCCTCAGGACCCGCGCAAGATTCCTCGTCACTCACGTCCTCAACCACGTCAGCGCGAAGATTCAGGATCGATGCAGCTCGAACCTTCACCTTGCGAGCTCGCTTACTCTCGCGCTCTTGGACCTCCTTCAGCTGAGCGCAGAGGTCATCAACCCTATCCTCTGCATCAAGCACGTCGTATTTCAGGCCCTCAACGCGCTCGGCCTGTCTCTCATTGACCGCCCTAAGTTGGGTCACCTCGGCCTCAAGTCGAGCATTCTCTCCGGCCAACTCCTTACGCTCCTTGTCCAGAGCAAACACCAGAGCGTTCGTATAGGCATACTTATGTTTACACTCACATCGTCAGAGACGGTTAGACGGGCTCCAGCGCACGACGGCCCCTCCTGGCCGTATCTGGTACGGAATCACTGGGAGTGCTCCGCGTGGTCTCTCGCCCGGAGGACTATCACTAGGTTCACCATGTCCGGCCATCCTACACCAAAAGAGCAATTAACCATAAATATAAGCTTAAAGGCCATAAACAAAGAACCCTCAAATCGAGCATTTCTATAACACCCAGGCTAATTCAAACCTAGGCTCTGATACCACCTGTGACAGCCCCACCTTCCCCTAAGGCGAACCAAAGAGGTTAGCAGACTGCCTGCCCAGCTCTCGCCAGGACTACTGGTGCAGTATAGAGCAATCTATTGCGTTCCGGAACTTATAAACGCGCGTAAACAAGGCAAAAGGGCAAAATAACCCAAAATAAAAAAAATAAAATTCGGAGTCGGCCATGAATAGTAACCGACCCGTCAGAACGCAACCAAATATCGAACAAACATTCACATCTTGAACTTTAGCAAATACAATCCAAAGTGACAAACAAAAGTTGTCAAAAGTGAATATATACACGGTTTGCCAAATTGAAAGTGAAAACGGCCCTAAAGATACATTTAGGGTTTCACTTCATATACAATACAAAAAAATATACATCTAGTTCATTCGGCAACCATCTATCAAGATTCATTCCAAAAAGAGTCATATTCCTGTAAGGAAAACAAAAGGAACGGTGTGAGCTAATTGCCCAGTGAGATACTATCACTTACGCAACCAAGTGCATATAAGCATCAAGCTTTCAATCAATATAATAAAAATAAGCAAAGGCACACGTCAAATATGGTGATAAAAGGATACAGATGGCTCTCAAGAGCCCTTTTCCTCGTTTGCATTTCTTGATCGAACGTCATTGACTCTCCGTCAATGTTCAACAATAACCAACCGTAGACTCCACTTTACTTCCATTCCTTCCACCTAACATTCCCCAACCGGGCCCGAAATCCAAACACGTGCATTGTGGTATTACTCGAGTAAACCGGAATCGAGAGTCTATCATACTACAAGATTCCATATAACATTGCCCCAAGGCACATTAATTGGCACGACCAAGCCCTCGCCGGCTCGATTCAATCAATTACCAATGGGGTTGAGCTCATTGATAACATTTGTAGTCATTGGGACTCATCCAAACGACACCAAGTCATGTATTTCATTTCATATAACATTTCATATAACATTCCAATAACTTTTCAATAACATGCGAAACAAGAAGTGAGAGTGATAAAGTACACTCTCACTTCAATCAATTAACATTCAACATCTCAAGTTCAAATATCAAAGCCATATAATAGCACACAAGTGAGTAGTACACTCACCAAGCTAGCAAATGTGGTTTCATGCACTTCCGTCAAAAGAACGTTGTGCACCACGGTCACGTCCTAAAACATGCAAACAAATACAATGAGACTCGATAACGAGTCATAAACCAAGGCCAAACATGACCCCAATAGGGTTCCATAAGCATATACAAACATTAAAGGAAACCAGAAATTTCGGAAATGTAACTAGCTTTGGCCCTGAAAAAAACAGTTTTTGTCCTCATTTTGCGGTAATGGCACCAATTTCACTACGATTATCGGATGAGGGTGCAAGACCCACCATTTCGAAGCTAAAAGACAGGGATACAACATCACAGAAGGTCACTCAACCCAGTTTTGAGTGCAAACAGGTCAAAAATGCAAGATACTACATCAAAAACGTAAAACAGATTCACCAAAACGCATTCTAGCGGAAACATCATAACTCAGGCTCTCCAAGTCCAAATCCAGAAATTCCAAAACCAGCTGAAAGCTAAGAAACAGGGCTAAATTTCATCAGAAGGCCTCAACAACCAATTCGGAAGAAATTCCAGCCAAAACAACCAATTACAGGCGCAGTTCTTACATTCGGGTAAAACCAGAACAGCAATAGTAATTTCGACTTATCTCATTCTACACTACTCCGATTGACCTGAAATTTTGTAGGCACCTCTAAAATGTCATTCCCTACAACTTTCATGTTTTAAGCCAAGGCCAATTCGGCCTCTAACTAGGACCTAAAAATTCGGGCAGAATGCTCCCTCAAGAACCCTAATTTTCTGAAATTTCTTCCAAACCAGAAATTGGTTGCAATTAATCACTTTTTCCACCTCCTAGAGTCATTATATACCATTTCTAATCATCATAGATAGCCACACAATCATGCTTATATTAAAACAGAAAAATCCCCAAAAATAATAAAACTTCATCATTTCAACCACTAATCAAGAAATAATCCATCAACTTGCATCTTATACTACCACTAAGCATGATTTAAGCATCAATTAAAGGAGGAGGGTGATTCTTCACAACTTACCTTAGAACAAGAGAGAGAGAGCTAGTGGTCACCTTAACCTTCCAAAAAAAAACTTCACACAACAACTCACCAACACTTCCTTAAGAAGTTTTATGGAGCAAAATCAAGGTTGGATGGTTGGTTTTGATGATTTGGAACAAGATTGAAGTGTTTTCTTCCTTGTGCTTGGAGTAAGAGAGAGAGAAAGAGAGAAAGAGAGGGCCGGCCACTTCTTGATGTTTTTTGAAGATTTTTGGTCATTTTTAAGCTATTTTAACCAAATTGGTAAAAGGGTGAATAGTGTTCCCAAAGGTCAAACCACTCCTATGGTGACACTTGTCACCTTTTATTAAATGCTCACCTACCTTGTCTCTCTTATATCAATCCACTTAGCACCCTCTACTTATCTCTTAACACCCGATAAATTAATTCCAGTATTCAAAACTTAACCTAGTTGGCCGAATTTTTCAGAACTTTTCGCACTGGTGGGTCCCACGTCCGGTATACGCTCTTAATTTCTCAAAACCTATTCGATACTAGAAAAATCATCTAAAAATTATATCTACTCCTCAAATTCATCTAGCAATTTTTCTAATCACGAAAATGCAGAAAACAAGCCATGGAAAATACGAGAAACCTAGAAAATGAAAATTATGAGTTCTCACATAATGTATTTTGGCTATATATGTGGCAAAATGAAATTCAAAATTTCAAAACTAGAGTTAAAAATACAAACTTTTCTTTATGGTCCGAAACTAAATTTTCTTAGTAAGAAATTTCAAACAATATTTTTACCACAATCATCAATACATTTAAGAATTCTTCAAATACGTTTAGGAAGATTAATCATGCAACTTAATGCGTGGGTATTAAAACACATATATAATAAAATAACGTACACAAGGAGGATATTTCAAAATTTCCCTTACAGTTTCGAGTTAAGAGTTGTGTTTGAGTAAAGGTATACTCTAGAAAACACTTTTTAAGAGACATAAGTAAACATTCAAGTTCATATATGCATAAACTTCGATCCAACACCTTTATCACTCTATACCTCTAATATCGAGAGCTAACTTTAATGGTACATACAGCTCTGTCATTTTTTACTTTCCAACGCACAGTAAATATTCATTCTTATTCTTAAGAAAAGATCTGAACCTAAGCTCTGCCTGATTTTCAATTCTTAGGCGAGTTCAAAATGTATATACATATATTTAAATATTTGCGGGAAAAGGAACAGTAGGCATATAATTACATATAATAATGGTCAAGAAAAATTGAAAGTGCTTCTATTCAATTAAAACAAATAGGTAATGAGTTCAAGTCACTCACGAATAACCAATGCAATCTTTTGGAAGTTCAAATGTTTACAAAAGGTTGAAACATGTCCATAGGACCAATCATAAGACACGGGTAGAACAAGTATTAAAATTTCACAACGGAGAACCTCACTAGATACCCCACTAGGTCAATCCATAATAACACTTGTAGGTCTAATCTTCTTGTTCATTTCCGACTCATATCTAGCACTAGAATCCCATTGAATTACATAAGACCATCCATCATTCTTTCTTAGGAATGTGGGGTTGCCTAAACCTACCCCCTTCATTGTCCTTGCCAAGCCATATTTAATATAAGTCTATACGCGTAAGAGAATAAATAATTAGGCATAGAAGAACTTAATGCATATACAAGTTACAAATACATTTAGAATTAAAAGCATGATTCTTTACATATATCAAAAGTCACAGTACGAGTCGAGAGATCACAAACAAGTAAAGTATATACCAAGTCAAGGTCAATAAACAAAAGTAAACATGTGATTAACAAAAGTACACTCATCTCCAAGGCACAAACTCTTTAGTACTCGGGTACAAGAATCCAAAACAAAATAATTCACAACTCGAGCCGGTCTGTCCCAAGAGTAAATCACCACATTTGAGATTCCTACCCAACATACATATCTAATTTCCTCCAAGTATCAAGATAAAGGTTTTATACCTATCACATTCATGATCCATAGCTTTATTCTAGAAGAGCACTTAAGTCTTTACTCATCCACATAGTAAGAACCATAACACTACTTGGTCCAAACTCACCCCGTGCAGGGCCACGCGAAGTTGTTCTGATTTTCATCCCTACAATCTGTTACTAAAATTTCAAACTAGTTCCACAGTCCGGCATCCAAAACTTTTAAGCCTAGGATAAACTACAAAGATCTGAAGTGTGATAGCCCCACCTTTCCCTAAGATGGACCAAAGGGGTTAGCGGACTGCCTGCCCAACTCTCGCCAGGACTACTAAGACGGTAATTGTGACGCCCCCGTTTCTCCCAAGGGCTAACCCGAGGGTATCGGCGGGATGCTTGCCTAGCTCGCGCCAGAACTCGAAAATACAAAATAATAAAAACTAAAGAAACCAAAAGAGCACTATTCACAATATACAATCCCCAAAAGATTTCTATTTACATCCTCAAAAGTAGATATCCAGATCACTACATCATCGTATGATAGTAATCAAAATTAGAAAATTGACCCAAAGAAGGGTTTTTAATACAGCTCACCAAAACAAACATAAATATCTTAGTTGTTCAACTATTACAAACCAAACCTAACTATACCAGTGATAGTGTTACAAGGGTTCCCCGCTGATAAGTGACTAATTTACGTAATAATTGTATGACATTTTATATTATTTTTAGTCACTTTGGTTATATTATTGGAAGAATATGAATCATTTTGGCTATAATTGGTGAAAAATGCTTTTAAGTGATTAAATGAGGTTTTTATCACTTTTTACTTGGATTTTGTGTATTTTGACAGTTTTGACACATTTTCGTATTTCGGCTATAACTTGAGCTACAATGATCAGATTAAGATGATTCTTGAACCAATTTGAAGATAAGATATAGATCTACAACTTTGGTGAAGACATCTAAATCCAGTTTGAAGGTTTTCCAGGTCAAAATGCCGAATTACAATAGCAAATTTCTACTGGTCGAAACTGGAACAGGGCAATGAGCAGGCAAGGGTATTTCAGTCATATCTCAGCCTACACAGATCCAAATGAGGTGATTCTTGATGCATTAGAAAGATAACTCAAAATGCTACAACTTTCGTGTTTTAGACATGAGCTGGTTCAGCCTCTAACATCAAGAAAAGATTGGTTGAATTTGGGCCAAAAACAGAGCAAGTGATCCACACTCGGATCCACTATTCATCCGAACCCTCGGTTGTTTCTGGGTTAGTGGATCCGACCTCGGATCCGTATCCGAGGTACTGTAGCAGCTCGGATCACTGGTCAGAAAAGGCTGCTCTGTACGCGTAAAACTCAATTTCACCTCCACCAACTCACATTGGATGCTAGACATGTGAGAAACATTCCCAGCTGTAAAAGGGAGATGTAATCCTCATTTCTTGACCACCTTTCATCATTAAATAGCCAAATGCATTGCAAAAATAGGGAATGGGGAGTTCATAGAGAAATATAGAGAGTGAGCTACGGGAGAAGCTTGAAGTTGCAGAAATGTAGCTCTTTCATCTCCCTAGTGTTAGTTTAGCTTAGTATAGAGTAGTGTAGCTTTTCCATTCTTGTTTATTATCTAGATTAGGATGAAGATGGAGGATGAAGAAGGCAAGGAAGAAAGCTCATGTGACAAGGGTTGTATTCCTTCCAAACTCTTTATCTTTGTATTTGATTCCAAGTTTAGTTAATATACAAGTTCTGGATTTTGTGTTTATTATGTGTTTCTAAAGTTTATACCTTGGGTTTGGTTGAACTTTCTATGATTGTTAGTGCTTATTATTTGGCTATTTGACTGCTATGATTTGAGCAAGTTATTTAGCATTTCAGCTCTTGAAATCATGATTAATCTGGTACCATTAATTGTGATTATCTAAGGTGTTGTTTCTACAATGAAAATTGAGATTTAACACTAGTTCAAGAAGTGCTAAACATAGGGAGTACACTCACGAAAGTAGAGGTGCACTTATGTGGTTTTTAGTGATTCATTTCATGTAATTTCATTGAAGAAATGAACTTGTAGCTAATTTCATAACCATGAAAATATGTATGGATTAGTTATGAGTATAATTGATTCACTACGAAAGTAGGATTCAAATGCATAAGGAAATTACACCATAATTAGCCTAGATGTAGTATTCAATGATCCAAATATAGCACTTGCATGAGTAGTTAGGGATACCACAACCCAAGGAGCTTTTATTTGCTATTTTCTTGCATAATTTCAGTAGGTTTTAATTTGTTATAATTCATTGATAGTCTAAATAATAGAGAAGCTTAAGTAGTACCGGTAATTGAAATCTTCCTTGTGGGATCGACCCTTAATACCCTATACTCGCTCACGATTCGTATACTTGCGATAAATCGCGTGTGGGGTATTTAGGAGTTTATAAATGTAAAACTTGATTAGGATGAGCTTAATTGTATATGTATACTCCGCGCACGTCACCCGCGTCGTCCCCTGCTAAGGAAAACAAAAGAAAAGGGGTAAGCTACATGCTTAGTAAGTAAACAGGGGTAAAACTGTAAATTTCACATATTAAACGAACAATTACATCATAAAGATGTCAAATCGAAAATATAAAAGTAACAACACAAGTTAAGGATACAGGTTGGCTCCAAAGCCAAATCGTATGCCACGTGTGACCTCCTGTCGACACTCCGTCGACCACAAATAATGGTCCGTAGAACTCCACTTGTACTCTCACCGTACATCTTATCACCCTCACTGGCCAGTCACCTCACAAAATGGCTCGAGCAAACGAAATTGAGTTGGGTTCACAAGCTCGGTTCACAAACTTGGTTCACATACTCGGTGAACCGGATTCACAAACTTGGTGACCTCAGACTAGGTTGGACTGACTTCGACCAAGCCCTGACTGGCTCGAATAGTCCATCTAGGTCTTGAGATCGGGCCCCAAACTCACAAACTTTACAAAATCACCCAAAAGTCACCCCGAGCTACAAGCTCAAGGGGTTTAGTTCCAAAATAGTTCATATACATATGCCATGTACAAATATGTGTGCAAATTAGGGTTTAGGTCGAGTGCGATAAAGTACACCGTCACCTAGGTACCCTCTCATACATATCAAAACACATAAGCAACTAACACATAGGAACGGCCTGAATACTTACACAAAGCACAAAACTAGCACAAGTGCGCAAATGTCTTCGTGTGTGATAGCTAGTAGGCCCCATCGGCTCCATTTAGCTCACCACCATCTGAAATAGAAGATTGTACCACATTATATCACAAACGGCTACTAGAATGCATAAATCAAGCAAAACGGCAAAATTGGCACATGCATGGGTGGGAACGGCATACGGAAACGGAAATGGAAACGGGCATAGCTGCTGTCCCAAACTGTTTTGATCAGATTTCAGGCTACCGGTATTGGATTGAAGTTCATGAGGTACCGTTGCAAAGCTAAGAAGAAGGGCTACAACTTTCATGAAGACACCTCAAGCCAGATCTCAATGGAACTAGGACAAAATTGCACAAAACAGTTCCAGCCGTTTCATTTCAGATTACCAAACAGGCCCTGTTTGAATGACCATAACTCATGACTCACAGATTGGAATCAAGAAATTCAAAAGGCATTGGAAAGCTTATTAATAAGGCTATAACTTTCGTGTCTTGACCATGAACTGAATCAGTACAGACCATAGGGAAAAACGGGTCCAAATTTCCGGTCAGAACTGGCCAACTTCAAAGGCAGTTCTAACGCTCGATTTTGTTTTAGGTATAAATGGAGTTACAGAACTCAGATTTGGACGCATTTTATACCATTTCGAAGATAAGACAAAGATCTACAAATCTTATGCAGACCTCAACACCCAGTTCACACGTTATCGAGGTGAACTGAGCATGGTCAGAAGCAAAATCAAGAAACGCAGCAAAATTCTGGGTTTAGAATAGAAGCGAGTGTGTTGGCCATAACTCAGGCTACACAGATCCATTTGACTTGAAATTTTGTAGGCACAACAAGGACTTAAGAAGCTACAACTTTTATGTTTTGGGTAAACCCTGAATCCATACGTAACATAAAGAAAAATGGAGCCAAAGTTCAGATGCTGGGCTGGCCTGTTTCCCCGTTTTGCCGGTTTCAAACGTCGCAAACGCATGGTTCATTTCTATGGTTCTCATGCAAGTTTTCCAACCAATTTCATACCAAATAAACACACATATACCACCTTCTATTTGCCCTACAAGAAAACCGAAATTCCTTTCGCAATTTCATCCCAACACTTAACAATCACTAACCTTAGTCTAGGCACTAATCTTACTAACTCCAACTAGTTCTAACACCTTAACCAACTATACCCTAATCATCTAAACCCTAACTCAACTAACATAACTTCCCATTACCCAAGGGTTTCATGGCCAAATCTGATTTTTTCGAAGAATCACCATACAAGTGAAATTAATACACCAATGACTCCATTTCCAAGTCAAAACCCAACCAAATCGAAATTGAATCATGAAGCAAGAAACCCTAATCTTTTCATAGCCTTAACCGAAATTGATGGAGCAATAAACAACTAGAATGAACCATCAAACTACACAATAATCACCACATAAACCATACAAATTCATAATTACAACAAAAACATCACTTCACATGGTTTCAAGACTTAATCACCAAGAGTTAACTTTCAAATCAAATGATTTACCTTCACTCAAGCCTTGTTGATGATCAAACCACAACAATCAAGTGGCAAAGTTGTTGCCTTAGACTCCAAAATCAAGATGGAAGCTAGAAGAAGTTGAACTTGGAAGAACTTTTCCTGCTTTCTTTCTTTCTTGCTCTCGGCCTTCTCCCTCTTTTTTTTCTTGGTTTTGTTTTGTTTTGTTTCTCATGTTTCTCTTATAAATCCTATGACAGAATATTAGTCAAAGCTTTGGAAGAAATTTTCTAACACAACCAATCACATAAAAGCTCCCAATTTGCTCCTTAGCCCTTACACCTTTACTTTCTCTTTCTTACACTCTTGCCCAAACGTATATAGAAAGCTTTCAATTAACTCCATAGGATATAAACTTAATCTAGTCTAAAATACTTAATCACACTTAATTGCTTCACTAATCACCCTCCTATATTAATCACCTGTACTTAATTATACTTTATCCCACATAAAAGCAATTAAACAACAACCTTTTTGTCAAAGACAAAATTAGGGTTTTAAACCCAACTTAGGACTTCTAATAGATTCTAACACTAGAGGTTTTGCTCATTTAGGGTTTCTAACCTTTTAAGGCCTACTTCCCCTTTGTAAAATAAACCAAATCCTATACTTACCTGTACAAAATCACACACTAGCATAACTAACTCTAACTACAACTCAAACTTGTGATTAATATAAAAACTAGAGTTTTAATCATAACCCAAATTAGGGTTTTCCAATTAACCCTAAAACCAAAATTTTACCACACAAATAATTAGCATCACATAATATCCAACTTAAGGACTAATCAGGGTCTTACAACCTCTCCCTCTTAGAATAATTTCATCCTCGAAATTAATACCTTTGTTCGTGAACCATAAATGCAGGGTTTACAAAAGAGGGCATGGCACCAGGGTCTTTTAAAACACTTGCGGTACGCCGAAAAGAGAGAGCGTACCTTCGATGCCCGCCGAAGGGTCAGTAACCTCTTGTTGACCCATTGCATATACTCTTGCTGGCCCTTTGGGTCGATTTCCCCCTGTGTTTGTCGGTTTAGTTGTGGTCCCTTCTGTCGGTGACTTAAGTCCCTCTTTCTGCATTTTAGGGCATTGGGCAATCAGATGTTTTGTACTATCACATTTAAAACATTTTCGTACCGAACTATTTTTTCAGCAGTTATGGTTGGTGTGATTGCCCCCGCAGAAACCACAGGTTTGCCTAATTCTCGCACCTGACCCTCCATGCTGGGCACCCCTCTGGGGCCTTGCCCTACCTGACCTCTCCCAAAGTTATCCTCACGTCTCTCTTGCACAATGGGAGGTAAATATTTCTCATTAAATTCTCGAGTAAAGTTGACCCATGTCCAGGGGATCTGTTCCCGCTCCCACTTAGCCTTGACCACATTCCACCAAGCTCGGGCAACCCTCTCAAACTGAAAAACAGCAAAAGATATCTGCCGCTCCTCTGAATACCTAAGCGCGGCAAATACATCCAACATACGGTCCAGCCAACCCTCTGCTAAGTCAGGGTTAGGTCCACCTATAAATTTCAGAGGGGCAAACTTTTGGAACCGTCCTAAGGCACGGTCCCTCCCTCATGATTACCCACATTATTTCCAGGGTTTTCCGGCATTATTCCCCTGGCCCAGACCCTGTTGATTAACCATTTGTTCTAAGAGGTCAGCCATTCAGCTACCTGATCCGGCTCATTTCTCATTTTCTCCTTCGGGGTCTTGTCCTCGCCCTCTACCTCTACCTCGACCACCAGACCATTGAGGTTCAACAGTCTATAAATCGAAATGAGGTTCAACAGTCTATAAATCGAAATGAAACGCGTTCTTATTATCCAAACTATGAACAAAATAAAGAACACAAAGCATATGCACAAAAGACAAGCAAAAGATAAGTTCAAAAGATTATACTCAAATATATACATATATTGACAAAGTCACACCAAAAGATATACAAGTTATTCGACATCCAGTCGGTACAAAACCCATTATTTACATGAGCACTCCGGCTCCAAAAAATGTAGTCAACCACCAAATAACAAAAGAAACCAGGCATACTGGTTATAACAAAAACAGACATGTCAGATAGTCAAAAGGAGATCCCAACAACGGCCCTACACGCCTCCCCTGGAGCCCCAATTCCCAACGGAACCTAAAGTGTCCACCTCGTCCATCAGCTCTGGGCCGGTATGTGACAGCCCCACCTCACCCTAAGGTGAACCAAAGGGTTCGGCGGACCGCCTGCCCAGCTCTCGCCAGGACTACGAAGTCGATTCACACAAACCCAACATAGTACGCGCGATAGGATCCAAAGAAAACGAACAATCGGAAACTACATATATTTACATTGGAGTCTTGAGCAAATTAACATACAGTGCAATCCGAGGTATTCATACTACACAAAATATAATTAGGCCTTCGTTTTCAAAAGAGCTTAACAACATGACATATATACTAGCTTGACCCTTTTCTTCCAAAACTGTGATTTCCAAGTTTGTCCCCTGTAAGGAAAACAAAGGTAACAGAAAGGGGTGAGCTTGCGCTCAATGAGGTACCAAACATATAGGGGTAAAATCATGGCCTTTCACGTTTAACCAATCAGATACATATACCAGATATAAAGGAAAGCAGTTAGACACAGTGATTCAAAGAGAAAGGATACAAGTGGCTCTCAGGAGCCAGATTTCCATTTGCAGTACTTGATCCGAACCCGTTGACTCTCCGTCAACGTAAATAGAACCAACGTGTCCGTAGACCCCACTTTACACCAATTTCCCGTCCACCAAACATACCCCAACCGGGCCCGAACGCCGAACAGGAACAGTAATGGTAATACTCGAGTATACCGGAATCAAGAGTCTCAATACCCAAAGATTCCCAGAACAGACTACCGTGGTTCGTTATCTAATCGACCAGGCCCTTGCCGGCCCGACTCGAGTAACTAGCCACAGGTGTTAAGCTCAAAGGTCACAAAAAGGTCGTTGGATACTAACCTACAAACGACGTCCGAACAGACTCAGATACAGATAACAGATTATACACAGTAAATAGGCATACAGATAGACAGTAGATACACAGACAGACAAGAGAACGAGTGTGATAAAGTACACCCTCGTCTCAAACAGAATAAACAGATAGTACAGTCATTCAGAGCACAGATTGCAAGTGCAGAAATCAAGTTAAGCAACAAATGAGGAGAGTGGTACACTCACCGGTTCCAGTTCAGATACTTCAAAAGTTTTTAGCCACGAAACCCTAAAATAATCAAGATAAAACTATTATAGTTCGCACATCCACAAACCTAGTAAATAAAATGCATAAATGAGGCTCGACTACACGTCGTACGCCTTTCCAGGTTAAGTACTAGTACAGAAGAATAAAAATAGGACTTTTGAGTAAAAAAATAACAGTTGGTCCTAGGGTTACAAACAACTCCAAAAACCCCTTCATTTTTCCAAGATCAACTCAACTTGAAGGAATCGCGTAGCCCTAAAATTTTGGGCAGCATGCCCTCTGTATTTACCTATTTTTCAGCCATTTATGGCTTCATTATTTTTCCTCAACTTAATCCAATTCAACACATAAGAAATCTCAATACAATAGCCCTTCAACTAGGCTCAAGTTCATCCAAATACAAAGCAAGTCTAGGAATGCAACTAGAAATCAAGTTTTAAGGACAAAAGCGAAATAGCAGGTTTGATGTCTCCTAGCGTATCGGTCACAACTAGAGCTATGCTTATCGGATTCGGGTGAAATTTATACCGTTTCGAAGCTAAGATAAAGGTCTAAAACTTTGATGAAGATCACTCAGTCCAGTTCATAGTGTATCTAGGTCAAAATGTCAAATTACAGAACCAGCATCTCACAATCAGACTAGTTAACCGTACTATGATTAAACGACAATAACTCAGGCTACCGAAGTCCGATTGAGGTGTATCTTATGGAGTTTCGAAGCCAAGACATATACCTACATTTCTTATGCAGACTGCCAAAGCTACATCATGCATTTTCAGAGTCAAAAATTGAAATCCCCACGAAGATAGAAAACTGTCTGCGAAAATAGGGCTTATGGGCAGTCAAGGGTATTTCGGTCATTTCACATGCTACGGTGCTCCGATCGAGCTGAACTTTTACTGGAAGCTATAAAACATCATTTCCTACAACTTTCATGTTTTGTGCTAAGCCTAATTTGGCCTTTAACCTAGCATAACAGAACCAGGAAGAACAGGGGTTAGTTGAAACCCTAATCTGGAATTTTCACACCAAACCAGAAATTTTTCACAACCAATCATATCCAACATATAACAACTCCATTTTACACTATACCAAACCATCGATCCATGACTAAACAATAATTTATATATTAAAACAGAAAAAACCTCAATAAATAGAAAAATTAGACAACTCAACCATAACTTATGAAATAATCCATAAAATGATATGCTTCACCACTAAAAACCCTTAATTGATCATTATTATCGTGAAAGGGAAGATATCTTGACAACTCACCTTGGCAACTCCAAAAAACTAGATAGCTAGAGCTTGTTCTTCACAAATGGCTCCACTAAAGGCCTTAAACTAGCTTATCAACTTACTTTTGTGAAGGGATTTGAAATTTAAACGGTAGGTTTGCAAGATTCAAGCAAGAAATGAAGAAACAAGTTGGAAGCTTTCTTTCTTTTTCTCTCCAAGATGCTCGGCCAAAAGAGAAGGAAATGAAGATGATTTTGGGTCAATTTTTGATATTTAGTAAAGTTAATGAATAGTGGTCAAAGTCCAAGAACCAACAGTAGCGCGACACCTAGCACCTTTAAGGTTTAAACTTACCCTTTTGTCACTCCAAGATTAACCATCTAAGCAACCTCTAATTATCTCTTAACACCTACTAAATTAATCCCTGTATACAAAACTTAACCTAATTGACCGAATTTTAGCCCACTTACCGCACTAGCGGGTCCCACGTCTAATATACACTCCTAAAATCTCATGAACTAACTTATACTAGAAAAATGTGTTAAAAACTCTATTCATTTATAAAATGTCTGGAAAAATCAATATAAGAAGGTATAATGAAGAAAATGTATCCGAGAAAATAAAATAAAATAAGAGAAATTTACGGGTCCTCACACGATAGCTCGTGGTGGTGCCTCCGCGGCCACATCTAGCAGGACCTCACAGTCCAGCATGATACCCCGAGCCCTCTCCCTCAGCTGCCCCTTCAAAGCGAAGAGGTGCTGGTGTGTGTCCTGAAGCTGACGATGAAGAGCGTCCGCCCTCTCCACCTCAACTCGGAGGCCCTGCTCCATATCCCTAATGCGCCTAGCCTGCCCATGGGCCACCTCCCTGGCCTCCTCCAACTGTCTAACCAAGCGATTGTTCGCCTTCCCCAGGCGACGTTGCTCGTCGTCCACCGCCAGGACGACCTCATCTGGGTAGCCATACGTATGGCGACACTCACAGGGTCGGTGCGGCATCCGACCAAAAGGTGAATACAAAGTGTAGGGCTCCCCAGGCCTCCTCTGATATCGGATCACCCGCCTACGCAACACCCGGTTCACCGGGCCCCCCACACTCGAAGGTCTCGGTCCCGATCCCGATCCTATGCCGCTGGGTCCCGCACCACTAGAACTACCCGGATCCATACCTATAAAACATTAAGTCGTCAGTTCACCGGCATTTCATCTTAAAATATACCATTCATCTTAAAGGAATCATAAGGAATCAAATATGCCTAGTGCCTATCGCGTATGTCCCACTTGCCCAAGTCCTGTAACCTAGGCGATTTGATAGCACCTGTGACGCCCCCGCTTCTCCCAAGGGCGAACCCGAGGGTATCGGCAGGACGCCTGCCTAGCTCGCGCCAGGACTCGAAAATACAAAATAATAAAAACTAAAGAAACCAAAAGAGCACTATTCACAATATACAATCCCAAAAAGATTTCTATTTACATCCTCAAAAGTAGATATCCAGATCACTACATCATCGTATGATAGTAATCAAAATTAGAAAGTAGACCCAAAGAAGGGTTTTTAATATAGGTCACCAAAACAAACCTAAATATCTTAGTTGTTCAACTATTACAAACCAAACCTAACTATACTAGTGATAGTGTTACAAGGGTTCCCCGTGTCGTCCCCTGCTAAGGAAAACAAAAGAAAAGGGGTAAGCTATATGCTTAGTAAGTAAACAGGGGTAAAACTGTAAATCTCACATATTAAACGAACAATTACATCATAAAGATGTCAAATCGAAAATATAAAAGTAACAACACAAGTTAAGGATACAGGTTGGCTCCAAAGCCAAATCGTATGCCACGTGTGACCTCCTGTCGACACTCTGTCGACCACAAATAATGGTCCGTAGAACTCCACTTGTACTCCCACCGTACAACTTATCACCCTCACTGGCCAGTCACCACACAAAATGGCTCGAGCAAACGAAATTGAGCTGGGTTCACAAGCTCGGTTCACAAACTTGGTTCACATACTGGCCAACTTTCATGTCAGAACTGGCCAACTTCAAAGGCAGTTCTCACGCTCGATTTTGTTTTAGGTATAACTGGAGTTACGGAACTCAGATTTGGACGCATTTTATACCATTTCGAAGCTAAGACAAAGATCTACAAATCTTATGGAGACCTGAACACCCAGTTCACACGTTATCGAGGTGAACTGAGCATGGTCAGAAGCGAAATCAAGAAACGCAGCAAAATTCTGGGTTTAGAATAGAAGCGAGTGTTTTGGCCATAACTCAGGCTACACAGATCCATTTGACCTGAAATTTTGCAGGCACAACAAGGACTTAAGAAGATACAATTTTCATGTTTTGGGTAAACCCTGAATCCATACGTAACATAAAGAAAAATGGAGCCAAAGTTCAGATGCTGGGCTGGCCTGTTTCCCCGTTTTGCCGGTTTCAAACGTCACAAACGCATGGTTCATTTCTATGGTTCTCATGCAAGTTTTCCAACCAATTTTATACCAAATAAACACACATATACCACCTTCTATTTTCCCTACAAGAAAACCGAAATTCCTTTCCCAATTTCATCCCAACACTTAACAATCACTAACCTTAGTCTAGGCACTAATCTTTCTAACTCCAACTAGTTCTAACACCTTAACCAACTACACCCTAATCATCTAAACCCTAACTCAACTAACATAACTTCCCATTTGCCTAGGTGTGATGCCCCGAAAAGAATGAGTGTGAGAACCCGAAAATTTTCTAATTTTCTAGGGTTTATTTTTTTTTAATCGCCCGCCTTTTCTATATTTTCTTTATTAGAAAAATTCCCCAAATAAAGTTTATGAGCAAAGATAGTTTGAAAATGATTTTTCTAGTATCGGTTAGTTTTTGAGAAATTAAGAGCGTATTTTGGACGTGGGACCCGCTAGTGCGGTAAATGCATTATATTTTTGACAACTTGTTGGAATTTTGTATTAAGTGATATTATTTTACAAAGTGTTAAGATATTTGTATTGGAGAGACAAAAAGATAAGTTTTAAACCAAAAAGGTGACAAGTGTCACCTTGTGATTTAATCTTGGACTTTGACCATTTGACTTTACCTTTACCTTTACCAAATAAATACAAAAAAATTGATCAAAATAAGCTTCATTTTGCAAGCTTCTTGGCCGAATGTTCTTGCTCAAAGAAAGAAAGAAAAGCTCTCAATTTCTAGTCTCCAATCTTGCCCAATCTTTCAATTAAACCGATTAATCTTTCAATTACTCCATAAAACCACTTAAGGAAGTATTGGTGAGTTGTTGTGTGGAATTGTTTGGAAAGCTAAGGTGACTAGTTGCTCTATCTCTTGTATTGCTAAGGTGAGTTGTGAAGGACCCCTCTCCTTCCTCTAATGATGTTCAATTCATGATTGGTGGTGGTATAAGATGCAATTTTATGGATTATTTCTTGATTTTTGGTTGAATTGGTGAAATTTTATAATTTTTGGGGATTTTTCTGTTTTCATATGGATATGATTATGGGGTCATGTATGATGATTGGAAATGATGTTTAATGACTCTAGGAGGTGGAAAAAGTGATTAATTACAATCAATTTCTGTTTTGGAAGGAAAAGTGGAAAACTAGGTTTCAATGTTCTTCATTCTGTCCGAATTTTTAGCTCATAGATATAGGCCGAATTGGCCTTGTCTTAAAACATTAAAGTTGTAGGGAATGACATTTTGGAGGTGCCTACAAAATTTCAGGTCAATCGGAGTAGTGTAGAATGAGAAAAGTCGAAATTACTATTGCTGTTATGGTTTTACCCGAAATTGAGAAGTGCGTCTGTAATGGGTTATTTTGGTTGAGAATGCTTCCGAATTGGTTGTTGAGGTCTTCTGATGAAATGTAGCCCTGTTTCTTATCTTTCAGATGATTTTGGAATTTCTGGATTTGGACTTGTAGAGCCTGAGTTATGATGTTTCCGCTAGAATACGTTTTGGTGAATCTGTTTTACGTTTTTGATGTAGTATCTTGCATTTTCGACCTGTTTGCACTCAAAACTGGGTTGAGTGACCTTCTGTGATGTTGTAGCCCTGTCTCTTAGCTTCGAAATGGTGGATCTTGTACCCTCATCCGATAATCGTAGTGAAATTGGTGCCATTACTGTAAAATGAAAACAAAAACTGTTTTTTTTTTCAGGGCCAAAGCTAGTTACATTTCCGAAATTTCTGGTTTCCTTTAATGTTTGTATATGCTTATGGAACCCTATTGGGGTAATGTTTGGCCTTGGTTTATGACTCTTTATCGAGTCTCATGGTATTTGTTTGCATGTTTTAGGACGTGACCGTGGTGCACAACGTTCTTTTGACGGAAGTGCATGAAACCACATTTGCGAGCTGTGAGTGTTCTATATACGTTTTGTTTCTATGACTATGTGGATTGTTGTGACTATGTGGTTATTTGTGAACAATTGATTAAATGTTAATTGTTTTCTACGATTTCTAAAATGATCTTTTGCTAGGTGAGTGTGTACTTTATCGCACTCGACCTAAATAAATATGAGATTTTTTGTGTTTAAATGTTGAAATATTAATTTCGCATGAATGTAAGCCTTTTGGCTGAACTGGGCCCTTGCCTTTGTCACCGATCGACTCGAGCCAGAAGCGGACTCGGTCGGGCGATTTGGTGACCTGGGTGCACATTTGGTATACTCGAGTATTACCTTGTAGTCCGGTCAACGTCCGGATGGGTGGAGTCCGGTCAACGTCCGGATGGGGGGAAAAGCCTGGCCAACGTCCAGGAGGAGGTAAACAAGAATGAACAAACGAACGTCAAAGAAAAAAAAACGAGGGGTTTTACTTACAAAGATGCAATTTTAAATAATTGGAGGAATAAGGAAATGAATGGGAAACGAACAACGAATTGCTCCTTGTGAGCCTGTATCCTTTTAATGAATGTATTATAATTGCTTTATATTGGACATGTTTTCTGGATTATTTGTTATTACATGATTAATGTCCTTATTCAATTACTTGTTTTTGTATATAGAATCTCACTGAGCTTTTAGCTCACCCCTTTAGTTTGTTTTCCTTAACAGGGGAAGGCGAGCAAGGACGAGAGCTCAGTTTAGACTAGCCTAGACTAGTTTTTGGTGTTGTAATGGTTCTCGCCCTAGTGCTTGACACGGGCTGGATGTGTGGTGAATGAGAACCTTTGTATATTCGATGTTTGTACTCCCTTTTGAGATAGTAATGTATATAAGTTTTGCGTTAAGTTTTGGATCGTCGTTATATTTATTCTCGTGATTTATTTCGATTTTTAATTGAGGATTGAAGTGAACGAGTGAGTCCTGGCGAGAGCTGGGCAGGCGGTCGCCGAACCCTGGGGTACACCCTAGGGGGAAGTGGGGCCGTCACACTAGGGTTGCATGGCCAAATCTGATTTTTACTAAGAATCACCATACAAGTGAAATTAATACACCAATGACTCCATTTCCAAGTCAAAACCCAACCAAATCGAAATTGAATCATGAAGCAAGAAACCCTAATCTTTTCATAGCCTTAACCGAAATTGATGGAGCAATAAACAACTAGAATGAACCATCAAACTACACAATAATCACCACATAAACCATACAAATTCATAATTACAACAAAAACATCACTTCACATGGTTTCAAGACTTAATCACCAAGAGTTAACTTTCAAATCAAATGATTTACCTTCACTCAAGCCTTGTTGATGATCAAACCAAACAATCAAGTGGCAAAGTTGTTGCCTTAGACTCCAAAATCAAGATGGAAGCTAGAAGAAGTTGAACTTGGAAGAACTTTTCCTGCTTTCTTTCTTTCTTGCTCTCGCCTTCTCCCTCTTTTTTTTTCTTGGTTTTGTTTTGTTTTGTTTCTCATGTTTCTCTTATAAATCCTAATCCTATGATTGAATGTTAGTCAAAGCTTTGGAAGATATTTTCTAACACCACCAATCACATAAAAGCTCCCAATTTCCTCCTTAGCCCTTACACCTTTACTTTCTCTTTCTTACACTCTTGCCCAAACATATATAGAAAGTTTTCAATTAACTCCATAGGATATAAACTTAATCCATTCTAAAACACTTAATCACACTTAGTTGCTTCACTAATCACCCTCCTATATTAATCACCTATACTTAATCATACTTTATCCCACATAAAAGCAATTAAACAACAACCTTTTTGTCAAAGACAAAATTAGGGTTTTAAACCCAACTTAGGACTTCTAATAGATTATAACACTAGAGGTTTTGCTCATTTAGGGTTTCTAACCTTTTAAGGCCTACTCCCCCTTTGTAAAATAAACCAAATCCTATACTTACCTGTACGAAATCACACACTAGCATAACTAACTCTAACTACAACTCAAACTTGTGATTAATACAAAAACTAGAGTTTTAATCATAACCCAAATTAGGGTTTTCCAATTAACCCTAAAACCCAAATTTTACCACACAAATAATTAGCATCACATAATATCCAACTTAAGGACTAATCGGGGTCTCACAGTAATACATAAATTCAAATCGTTCTGGAAAATATTAGCGCGCTTAACCAAACCAACAATCATGAAACAGAAAACAAAAATCGAAAATGAAAGTGAATAGTGACTGCCACGTCACCATCCGACCGGGACCCAATCGAATACAAGTAACTTCATATAATCCTTGAAATGGACATATACAAACCAAATATAACACATGAACAGGAGTACACACTTTTATAAACCACATTCGTATATTTACAAGTTAAAAGGAAACATTTGAATCCAAGTACAATTAGGGTTTCCAACCATTGAGGAGCTATACAAAATATCTAAACTAGCTCAACTCATATTTCAAAGATCAAAAGTCCAAAAGATGGTTCCCTGTAAGGAAAACAAAATTAACGGAGTGAGCTTTCGCCCAATGAGGAACCATCACGTAAATATACCAGGATCACATAAACACAAGAATATTCAATTCAAATACGTTCATCAAGTGAGCAAAATCAACACCACCAAACTATAGAGAATAAAAGGATACGGACGGCTCTTAAGAGCCCTTTTCCTTTTTTGCCATATTTGATCTCATCTCATTGACTCTCCATCAATGTATACAGGGTAATCATAACCGTAGACTCCTCTTTACTCCCATTTTCCGTCCACCACACATTCCCCTTACCGGGCCCGAACACCAAACAGTACAGAATTGGTAATACTCGAGTATACCGGAACCAAGGGTCTCATACCCAAAGATCCCAAAACAGTCCCCATGGCTTGTCAATTTCCCTCGACCAAGCCCTTGCTGGCTCGAGTCAATTGACTGCCAATGAGGCCCCACCGAGTGAACAGTAAAAGTCGTTGGATACACGTCCAAATGACACCAAATCAAGTATAATCAAGAGAATTTCAAGTGATACAGTAAACGGTCAAGTAAGCAATAGAGTACGAGAGTGGTAAAGTACACCCTCGTCTCATCTAGCATAAGCAATAATCACATGTAATCCAATCACAGATTCCAAGTACAATAAAGCCACGGAATAACAAACATGTGAGTAGTACACTCACCAAGTCAAACAAAGCAATTTCACAAGTTTTCACCCGACGTGAACCTCAGATCACCGGCACGCCCTATAACAATCAAGAAAGCATAATTGAGACTCGTACACGAGTCGAATACCTCTTAAATGAACTATTAAGGCAAAAACCAAATTTAGCTTGGAAAAGGAAAATCCATAACATTTAGGGCTAAAAGTAGAAACAAACCCTAAAACCTTTCATTTCTATCCAACCTCAACCCAAACTCACAAGAATCTAATATCCTAAACATTTGGACAGCATTTCCCCTAAAATTTTAGCTTTTCCATCCTACAAACAACCATTAAAATGCATCCAAACCAACCACAAGCACACAAACAATTCATAGGCCATTCAATACACTTCATTAGGGTCATAATGCCCCTTATTCATAGCCAATTAGAAGCTCAACAACCAACCATAGAAAAGCCCCAATTAGAAACCCTAAATCTGAAATTTTTCCGCACAAGCGGAAATTTTTCGCAAATAACCGCAATTAACATACAAGAGATCCATTTAACACAATTTAGAACCATCAATTCAAGGTCAACCATAACCATCATATGAAAACAGAAAAATTCTCAAAAAATTCAGAAATTTAGCTAACTTCACTCTAATCCATAAAATCCAATCACCCTTGGAAAAGGAAAATCCATAACATTTAGGGCTAAAAGTAGAAACAAACCCTAAAACCTTTCATTTCTATCCAACCTCAACCCAAACTCACAAGAATCTAATATCCTAAACATTTGGACAGCATTTCCCCTAAAATTTTAGCTTTTCCATCCTACAAACAACCATTAAAATGCATCCAAACCAACCACAAGCACACACACAATTCATAGGCCATTCAACACACTTCATTAGGGTCATAATACCCCTTATTCATAGCCAATTAGAAGCTCAACAACCAACCATAGAAAAGCCCCAATTAGAAACCCTAAATCTGAAATTTTTTCCGCACAAGCGGAAATTTTCGCAAATAACCGCAATTAACATACTAGAGATCCATTTAACACAATTTAGAACCATAAATTCAAGGTCAACCATAACCATCATATGAAAACAGAAAAATTCTCAAAAAAATCAGAAATTTAGCTAACTTCACTCTAATCCATAAAATCCAATCACCTAGTTAGCTACCATAAGTCACCAATTGACCATTATTAGGAACAAAGAGTTAGTTCCAAGCAAAATACCTTAACTCCTCAAGAAAGGTAGTAGGTTAGGGGTTTTTCTTCCAAAACAACTCCACCAAGACCTTCAAACTCCCTTAGCAAGTCTTTTGTGTGGACTAATTCAAGGTTTAATCGGTTAGATTTCAAGATTTGTGCAAGAAATGGAAGATATAGTTGAAGCTTTCTTTTCTTTTCTCTCAAGGTGAAGTTCAGCCAAGGAGGTGATGAAATGAAGATGATTTGGGTCAAAATTGGAGTTTTAGTAAAGTTAAAGAAAAGTTAGGCAAGTCAACTTTGACTAGGTAGTGACACTTGGCACTTTGTTGTTGCTTGAAGTTATTTTCTTGTCTCCCCATGGTTAATCCATCTAAGTAACATCTAATTATCTCCTAACACCTTGGAATTAAATCCCTTTATGCAAAATTTAACCTAATCGGCCGAATTTCTCTCACTTAATGCACTACTGGGTCCCACGTCCAATATACACTCCTAATTTCTCATGAACTAACTTATACTAGAAAAATGATCTTAAAACTATATTTACTGATAAAATATTGATAAAAGTAATATAATAAAGAAAATAAAAAAAACGGGTGCACAGGAATAAAATAATGCCTAATTTTTTTTTGTTTTTTTTTTCTGGGTTCTCACATGAAGCCTAAGCTCTGATACCAACTGTGACGCTCCCACTTCTCCCTAAGGCGAACCAAAGAGTATCCGCGGGACGCCTTGTGAGGACTCGAAATTTTCTTATTTTATTTTATTTTACTGGCTTAATTAATTATTTACTCACACGTTTTCTCTGAATATTTTATTTCTGTGACGACCCCACTTCTCCCAAGGGCGAACCCAAGGGTATCGGCGGGCCGCCTGCCTAGCTCGCGCCAGGATTCAAAACTTAAAGCAATAAAACTAGATAAATCGAAAGAGCACTATATACAATATATATACAATCCCAAAAGTTACATTTACATCCTCAAAAGTCTCGAGTCAAACCACTCTAATACACTATAACCACAACCAGCAAAAGATAGACCCTAAGAAGGGTCCATATACAAACCACCAAAACAAAAACAAACATCCTAACTGTTCAACTATTACAAGCCAATCTAACTATACTAGTATACGAACCAAAAGTCCCCGCGTCGGCCCCTTTTAAGGAAAACAAAAGGAAAGGGGTAAGCTATATGCTTAGTAAGTAAACAGGGGCGAAAGCATAAATTTCACGTAACAACAGTTACACAATAAGAGTAAAGCAAAAGCAGAAAAGTAACATCACATAATAAGGATACAGGTGGCTCCAAAGCCAATTTATATGCCATGCGTGATCTCCTGCCGACACTCCGTCGACCACACTCAATGGTCCGTAGAACTTCACTTGTACACCCACCGACACCTTATCACCCTCACTGGCCAGTCACCTTACAAACTTGCCCGGACGAACGAAATCACAAACTTGAGCTTGAGTCACAAGCTCGGGTCACAAACTTGGTCACCTTCTCGGTGAACCGGATTCACAAAATTGGTTCATAACATGAACCTACAAACTTGGTGACCTCAGACTAAGTTGGACTGACTTCGACCAAGCCCTAACCGGCTCGAATAGTCCATACAGGTCTTAGATCGGGCCCACGAACTCACAAACTTTGCAAACTTCACAAACTTTACTCGAAAGTCGCCCCGAGCCACAAGCTCAAGGGTTTTGGTTCCAAAAGGTTCATATACATATGCCAAGTACAATTATACAGTCAAATTAGGGTTTAGGTCGAGTGTGATAAAGTACACCCTCGCCTAAGTACCCTTTTCACATATCTCAAACACATAGCAAAGAAAACACACCAAACTGGCCTGAATACTTACTCAGAATCTGAAATAGCAAAAACACGAAGTCGGATCGAAATGAACAGCTAGTAGTGGGCCCCACCAGTTCCGCCCAGCTCACCACCGTCTGACATAGAAGATTGTGTCACATAATATCGCAAACGGCTACTATCGTGCCTAAAACAAGCAAAACGGCAAAAACGACTCGCGCGCACGTAAATATGACGGACGGAAACGGAAACGGCCGTTAGCGGAAACGGCAGATTTGACACTCGTTTCTAGTTTACTCATAAGTTGAGCTACGAATATCGGATTAAGGCATATGAGATGCCATATCGAAGCTTAAAGGATGAACAACAACTGTTATGAAGACATCCAGAACTGAAACTGGAGGCTTCAGTCCCAAATGAACCAAACACAATCACTTACGAAATCTGGCCAATCCACAAATGGTCAGTTTTGAGTGCAACCTGTTGTCCATGCTACACATGGTCAAAAGAGCTGAAAATTGGCAGTTAGATGGTTCATTCCAAATGGAACAACTTTCATGAAGGTTGGCAATCCAAATTCGGAACGGAAATTGGTCATCAGGACCAAAACAGATCTGACCAGAAAATGGTCATTTCCACGGGCAGGCCTTGTTTGCTCGGCTATATCTCAGGTTTTATAAATCCGATTCATGAAATTCCAAGGGCGTTAGAAAGCTCTGATATAGGGCTATAATTTTGGTGTTTTGGTCGCAAGCCCAAACAGCTTGTAACCCAGTCAAATGTGAAGCCAAAGTTCCAGTCGTAAACTGTCCGGATATAAGAACAGTCCTGACATGAATTCTTATTTCGATCATAACTAGAGCTACGGAACTCGGATTTTAACGCACTTTATAGCGTTTCAAAGCTGTGGCCAAGATCTACATTTCTTATGACATAGTCGACACCCAGATTGTGAGGCCCCAGTTCGTTCGTATAAGGGTTATTCATTATTCATTATTTTGTGCGGTTAAAATAAGGTTTTAGGACTAAGATTGAAAACCCTAACTTTGCTTATGAGTAAACCTTAGTTTAGATATTATTCGGTGCTCTAGTGTGTGTTTTGGCCCAAGTAAACATCGGATTTCGTTTGAGTTTACAAACCTTGGATTAGTAAACCTTTAGTGTTATAAATTATTAGAAAGCTTAAGTTGGGTTTAAAAACCCTAATTTTGCCCATATTATATAAGTTGTTGTTTAATTGTTTTATATATGGAGAGAGTATGTTTAAGTATAGGTGATTAAAATAAGAAAGTGATTAGTGAAGTAATTAAGCATGATTACATGTTTTAGATTAGATTAAGTTATGACCTATGGAGTTAATTGAAAGATTATCAAATGTTTGAGGGAAAATGTAAAAGAAAGAGGAAGTTAGAGTGCAAGGGTTAAAAGTGCAATTTAGGAGCTTTTATGTGATTGGCTAAGCTTAATAAAAATCTCCAATGGTCTTGACCATTATTACATTAAGACTTGTAGGCTAATCAAGACAAAACAAACAAGACAAACTTGGAGCAAGAGAGAGAGGTAGAGCCGAGAGAGAGAGCAAGTGAAGGTGAGACATTTTCTTCAAAAATCTGCAATTTTTAGCTTCCATCTTGAGTTTGAAGCTTGGAGTAACCACTTGGGTGTTGGATTATTGAAGCTTGATCATCTTCTTAACTCACTTGAAGGTATGTTATTTTCTTTACAAGAGAAATGTTGGGGTTTTACTTTCTAAGCTATGGAAATGATGTGGTATGTTGTGATTATGGATTCTTATGGTGAATTTGATGTTCTATGGAAGTTTTATGGTTAATTTGTGGTGATTTATGCTGCTGGAAATTTCGGTCAAGAGAGAGAAAAATTTGAGTTTCTTGCTTAAATGCTTACCTTAGTTGCTTTCATTGAGAATTGAATTGTAGTGATTGTGTTTGATAACTTGCCTCACTTGATTGGTTGGTTTCTAGCAAAAATCTGATTTGGGTTAAGAAACCCTAGACTCCATTAGGTTAGTGTAGTTTAGTCTATGGCTATTGAGTAGGGTTTGTGTGTTTGGATGGTTAGAATAAGTCCTATGGTGTAAGTGAAACTAGACTAAGGATTATGGTTAGTATTTGGTGATCTTGGGCTATCTTGTGAAGAAACTTTAGCCACTCTTAGACTGATATAAGTATGGTTATTAGGGATCATTTTGGTTAGAAAATTCGCATAAGAGCCATAGAAACGAACCGTACGGTTGCGGCGCGCGAAACCGGCGAAACTGGAAAATCAGAGCAGTTCAGGATCCGAACTTCGGCTTTATTTTTCGTGATGTTGCGTACAGATTCAGAAGTTCCTCAAAACATGAAAGTTGTAGCCTTATATGTTCTGAACATTCCTGCAAAATTTCAGGTCAATCGGATTAGTGTAGCCTGAGTTATAGACGACATACTCGAGCCTGTTTTGAACACCAGATTCTGTGCGTTTTTCTAATTTAGCTTCTGCCTGTGACTTTTCGGTTTTGATCCTGTACGATCTGGGTTTTGACTCCTTCATAAGAAATGTAGATCTTGGTTTTGGCTTCGAAATGGTATAAAGTACGTCGAAATCGGAGTTCCGTAGCTCCTGTTACGACCAAAACAAGATCGATCGTCAGAACTGCCTGGAATCAGGACAGTTCTGACGGGTACTTTGACACTCAGATTTCGTTCTGTTCTGAGTGGATTCAGGTCTTGGCCAAAACATAAAAGGTTTAGCCTTATGTCTCAGCTTTCTAATGCCTTTGGAATTTCCTGATTTCGATTTGTGAGCTGGGAGTTATGGTCCAGCAAACATACTCTGTCCGTTACTCTGAGTGTAAATTCCTGGATTGGTTTTCTGCACTTTCGACCCATCTCTGTTCCGATCCGGAGTTAGGTGTCTTCATGAAAGTTATAGACTTTTCTCTTAGCTTCGCAACGGTACCTCATGTACCTTGATCCGACACACGTAGCTTCGATTAGGCCCAAAACAGTTTTGATGGCAAGGTGGCTAGGCCGCCATTTCCGTTTCCGTTTTGCCGTTTCCGCACTTGCATGTGCCAATTTTGCCGTTTTGCTTGTTTTAGGTATATTAGTAGCCGTTTATGATATTATGTGACGCAACTTCTATTTCACACAAATTTCGAAATTTGCTCTTTTGTTCGTTGTGTAAGTATTCAGGCCGCTCTTACGTGTTAGTTGCTTATGTGTTTCGATTTGTGTGAAATGGGTACTTAGGCGAGGGTGTACTTTATCGCACTCGACCTAAACCCTAATTTGCATACATAATTGTACATGACATATGTCTATGAAACATTTTGGAACTAAACCCCTTGAGCTTGTGGTTCGGGGTGACTTTGGAATAATTTTGTGACGTTTGTGAGTTTGGGGCCCGATCTCGTGACCTAGATGGACTATTCGAGCCAGTTAGGGCTTGGTCGAAGTCAGTCCAACTTAGTCGGAGGTCACCAAGTTTGTGAATCCGGTTCACCGAGAATGTGGACCAAGTTTGTGACCCGAGCTTGTGATTCAAGCTCAAGTTTGTGATTTCGTTCGCCCGGGCAAGTTTGTGAGGTGACTGGCCAGAGAGGGTGATAAGGTGTCGGTGGGTGTACAAGTGGAGTTCTACGGACCATTATGTGTGGTCGACGGAGTGTCGGCAGGAGGTCATACATGGCACATGAATTGGCTTTGGAGCCACCTATATCCTTGTTATGTGATGTTACTTTTCTGCTTTTGCTTTACTTTTCTGTGTAATTGTTGTTATGTGAAATTTATGCTTTTGCCCCTGTGTACTTACTAAGCATATAGCTTACCCCGTTCCTTTTGTTTTCCTTAGCAGGGGCCGACGCGGGGACTTTTGACTAGTTAGGTTGATTGTAATAGTTGGACTTATAGTATGTTTGTTTTTTTTTGTTTTAGTTTTGGTGGTTTGTAAGGACCCTCCTTAGGGTCTACGTTTTGGTTTTGGTTGTTGTGATAAGGATGTAATAGTGTGAGCAGGTACTTTTGGAGAATGTACTTATAACTCTTTTGGGATTGTATGTTATATGTATAGTACTCTTTTGGAGTTTCTGGCTTTTATTGTTTTAAGTTTTGAGTCCTGGCGCGAGCTAGGCAGGCGGCCCGCCGATACCCTTGGGTTCGCCCTTGGGAGAAGTGGGGTCGTCACAGTTGGTATCAGAGCGCCTAGGTTAGAGGACTTGGGCAATTGTGGGACATACGCGATAGGCACTAGGCATAGTTGATTCTTTTAAGCTGAATGATATACTTTAAGCTGAAATGCCGGTGAACTGACGAATTAATGTTTTGTAGGTATGTATCCGGGTTCGAGTGGTGCGGGACCCAGTGGCATGGGACCGAGATTTCCGAGTACGAGAGGCGTCGAGGATCGAGTGCTGCGTAAGCGGGCGATCCGCTATCGACAGAGACCGGGAGAGCCTTACACGTTATACTCCCCTTTTGGTCAGGTGGCGCACCGACCTTGTGGATGTTGGTACACATACTGTTATCCTGACGAGGTCGTCCTGGCTGTGGACGACGAGCGACGCAGCCTGCTTAGACAGGTAGACGAGGCTAGAGAGGTTGGCCTTGGGCAGGCGATACGTATTAGGGACTTGGAGCAGAGTCTCCGAGAGGAGAGGGAGCGGACGGACGCTTTGCACCGTCAGCTTCAGGACACACACCAGCACCTCTTCGCTATGAAGAGGCAACTGAGGGATAGGGTTCGGAGTATGTCTGTCGACTACGAGCTCCTACTGGATCTAGCCGCAGAGGCACCGCCGCGAGCCACCGGTCCAGAGGGGATGGACGAGGTGGACACGTTAGGTTCCGTTGGGAACCTGGGGCCTAGGAGAGGCGATTAGGGTCGCTTTTGTACTTTTGTTTAGCTAGTGTATGACTTTTGTTAGAACTAGCATGACTACTCTCTTTTCTTTTGTTCTGGTTGACTGACTAGATTTTGGAGCCAGTGCTCATGTGTACATTGGGTTTTGTACCGACTGGAGGTCGGTAATGTGTAAATCTTTTGGTGTGACCTTGTCAATATATGTATATATGTGAAAAGTATTTTGAACTTATCTTTTGTTTGTCTTCTGTGCATACGCTTTCGTCCGTAGTTTTGTTCATAGCTTGGATAATAAGTATACGTAATGTTCCGATCTATAGACTTTTGCACTTAAATGGCCTCTGGTACTCGAGGTGGAGGTAGAGGGCGAGCACGAAGCCCTGAAAGGGAACAAGGACAAGAGCCAGATCAAGTCGCTACAGCCATCCAGCGGATGGCCGATCTATTAGAGCGGATGGCCGATCTATTAGAGCGAATGTCAAATCAACAAGGCCAGGGGAGCAGTACTGGGAATCCTGGACATAATCCGGGACATAATCCGGGTAATCATGAGGGAGAGGACCGTGCTTTAGAACGGTTCCAAAAATTTGCGCCCCCTAAATTTGTAGGTGGACCCGACCCTGACCTAGCGGAGGGTTTGATGGACCGTATGCTAGATATTTTTGCCGCACTTAGGTATTCGGAAGAGCGGCAGATATCTTTTGCTGCGTTCCAGTTTGAAGGAGCCGCTCGAGCCTGGTGGAACGTGATTAAAGTCAAGTGGGAGCGCGAACAAACCCCCTGGACCTGGATCAATTTTACCCGAGAATTTAATGAGAAGTACTTGCCGCCCATCGTGCAAGAGAAACGGGAAGATGATTTTATCCGCCTGCGTCAAGGTGCATCTAGCGTGGCGGAGTACGAAACTCAGTTCACGAAACTTTCTCGCTTTGCCCCAGAGCTGGTGTTAACGGAGCAGAAACGAATCCGTCGATTCGTTCAAGGTTTAAATGTGGAAATTCAGGAATCGCTAGCAGCTGCTCAGTTGAACACGTTTAGCCAAGCGCTAGAAAAAGCACAGCGGATTGAGACTGCCAGAGGACAGGTTAAAGCCTTTCACGATCGGAAAAGGAGGCAACCTAGCTCAAATGACTCCATGGTCGGACAAAGCTCGCGAAACGAGCCACCTGCCAAGATAAATAAAGGTACGAATGGTCCACGACCTGCAGGGACCCCGAATAACTTTGTGCGGGGTCAGGTAGTGCAAGAGGGGCCAAGGAGTGTCCAGCGTGGAGGGGCAAGTACAGCCGCCAAGTCAACCTGTAGTTTCTGTGGGGGCAATCACACCGATGAAAATTGCTGGAAGAATAGTTCGGTACGCAAATGTTTCAAATGTGGTAGCACCGAACACCTGATTGCCCAGTGCCCTAAGATGAAGAAGGAAGAACTCAAGCCACTGACTGAAGGGACCACAACGAAACCATCAAACGCAGGGGAAAATCGACCCAAAGGGCCAGCAAGAGTGTATGCAATTGTGAGGCCCCAGTTCGTTCGTATAAGGGTTATTCATTATTCATTATTTTGTGCGGTTAAAATAAGGTTTTAGGACTAAGATTGAAAACCCTAACTTTGCTTATGAGTAAACCTTAGTTTAGATATTATTCGGTGCTCTAGTGTGTGTTTTGGCCCAAGTAAACATCGGATTTCGTTTGAGTTTACAAACCTTGGATTAGTAAACCTTTAGTGTTATAAATTATTAGAAAGCTTAAGTTGGGTTTAAAAACCCTAATTTTGCCCATATTATATAAGTTGTTGTTTAATTGTTTTATATATGGAGAGAGTATGTTTAAGTATAGGTGATTAAAATAAGAAAGTGATTAGTGAAGTAATTAAGCATGATTACATGTTTTAGATTAGATTAAGTTATGACCTATGGAGTTAATTGAAAGATTATCAAATGTTTGAGGGAAAATGTAAAAGAAAGAGGAAGTTAGAGTGCAAGGGTTAAAAGTGCAATTTAGGAGCTTTTATGTGATTGGCTAAGCTTAATAAAAATCTCCAATGGTCTTGACCATTATTACATTAAGACTTGTAGGCTAATCAAGACAAAACAAACAAGACAAACTTGGAGCAAGAGAGAGAGGTAGAGCCGAGAGAGAGAGCAAGTGAAGGTGAGACATTTTCTTCAAAAATCTGCAATTTTTAGCTTCCATCTTGAGTTTGAAGCTTGGAGTAACCACTTGGGTGTTGGATTATTGAAGCTTGATCATCTTCTTAACTCACTTGAAGGTATGTTATTTTCTTTACAAGAGAAATGTTGGGGTTTTACTTTCTAAGCTATGGAAATGATGTGGTATGTTGTGATTATGGATTCTTATGGTGAATTTGATGTTCTATGGAAGTTTTATGGTTAATTTGTGGTGATTTATGCTGCTGGAAATTTCGGTCAAGAGAGAGAAAAATTTGAGTTTCTTGCTTAAATGCTTACCTTAGTTGCTTTCATTGAGAATTGAATTGTAGTGATTGTGTTTGATAACTTGCCTCACTTGATTGGTTGGTTTCTAGCAAAAATCTGATTTGGGTTAAGAAACCCTAGACTCCATTAGGTTAGTGTAGTTTAGTCTATGGCTATTGAGTAGGGTTTGTGTGTTTGGATGGTTAGAATAAGTCCTATGGTGTAAGTGAAACTAGACTAAGGATTATGATTAGTATTTGGTGATCTTGGGCTATCTTGTGAAGAAACTTTAGCCACTCTTAGACTGATATAAGTATGGTTATTAGGGATCATTTTGGTTAGAAATTAGCATAAGAGCCATAGAAACGAACCGTACGGTTGCGGCGCGCGAAACCGGCGAAACTGGAAAATCAGAGCAGTTCAGGATCCGAACTTCGGCTTTATTTTTCGTGATGTTGCGTACAGATTCAGAAGTTCCTCAAAACATGAAAGTTGTAGCCTTATATGTCCTGAACATTCCTGCAGAATTTCAGGTCAATCGGATTAGTGTAGCCTGAGTTATAGACGACATACTCGAGCCTGTTTTGAACACCAGATTCTGTGCGTTTTTCTAGTTTAGCTTCTGCCTGTGACTTTTCGGTTTTGATCCTGTACGATATGGGTTTTGACTCCTTCATAAGAAATGTAGATCTTGGTTTTGGCTTCGAAATGGTATAAAGTGCGTCGAAATCGGAGTTCCGTAGCTCCTGTTACGACCAAAACAAGATCGATCGTCAGAACTGCCTGGAATCAGGACAGTTCTGACGGGTACTTTGACACTCAGATTTCGTTCTGTTCTGAGTGGATTCAGGTCTTGGCCAAAACATAAAAGGTTTAGCCTTATGTCTCAGCTTTCTAATACCTTTGGAATTTCCTGATTTCGATTTGTGAGCTGGGAGTTATGGTCCAGCAAACATACTCTGTCCGTTACTCTGAGTGTAAATTCCTGGATTGGTTTTCTGCACTTTCGACCCATCTCTGTTCCGATCCGGAGTTAGGTGTCTTCATGAAAGTTATAGACTTTTCTCTTAGCTTCGCAACGGTACCTCATGTACCTTGATCCGACACACGTAGCTTCGATTAGGCCCAAAACAGTTTTGATGGCAAGGTGGCTAGGCCGCCATTTCCGTTTCCGTTTTGCCGTTTCCGCACTTGCATGTGCCAATTTTGCCGTTTTGCTTGTTTTAGGTATATTAGTAGCCGTTTATGATATTATGTGACGCAACCTTCTATTTCAGACGGTGGTGAGCTAGGTGGTGCCGGTGGGGCCTACTAGCTACTCTTCGCGGCACAAATTTCGAAATTTGCTCTTTTGTTCGTTGTGTAAGTATTCAGGCCGCTCTTACGTGTTAGTTGCTTATGTGTTTCGATTTGTGTGAAATGGGTACTTAGGCGAGGGTGTACTTTATCGCACTCGACCTAAACCCTAATTTGCATACATAATTGTACATGACATATGTCTATGAAACATTTTGGAACTAAACCCCTTGAGCTTGTGGTTCGGGGTGACTTTGGAATAATTTTGTGACGTTTGTGAGTTTGGGGCCCGATCTCGTGACCTAGATGGACTATTCGAGCCAGTTAGGGCTTGGTCGAAGTCAGTCCAACTTAGTCGGAGGTCACCAAGTTTGTGAATCCGGTTCACCGAGAATGTGGACCAAGTTTGTGACCCGAGCTTGTGATTCAAGCTCAAGTTTGTGATTTCGTTCGCCCGGGCAAGTTTGTGAGGTGACTGGCCAGAGAGGGTGATAAGGTGTCGGTGGGTGTACAAGTGGAGTTCTACGGACCATTATGTGTGGTCGACGGAGTGTCGGCAGGAGGTCATACATGGCACATGAATTGGCTTTGGAGCCACCTATATCCTTGTTATGTGATGTTACTTTTCTGCTTTTGCTTTACTTTTCTGTGTAATTGTTGTTATGTGAAATTTATGCTTTTGCCCCTGTGTACTTACTAAGCATATAGCTTACCCCGTTCCTTTTGTTTTCCTTAGCAGGGGCCGACGCGGGGACTTTTGACTAGTTAGGTTGATTGTAATAGTTGGACTTATAGTATGTTTGTTTTTTTTTGTTTTAGTTTTGGTGGTTTGTAAGGACCCTCCTTAGGGTCTACGTTTTGGTTTTGGTTGTTGTGATAAGGATGTAATAGTGTGAGCAGGTACTTTTGGAGAATGTACTTATAACTCTTTTGGGATTGTATGTTATATGTATAGTACTCTTTTGGAGTTTCTGGCTTTTATTGTTTTAAGTTTTGAGTCCTGGCGCGAGCTAGGCAGGCGGCCCGCCGATACCCTTGGGTTCGCCCTTGGGAGAAGTGGGGTCGTCACAGTTGGTATCAGAGCGCCTAGGTTAGAGGACTTGGGCAATTGTGGGACATACGCGATAGGCACTAGGCATAGTTGATTCTTTTAAGCTGAATGATATACTTTAAGCTGAAATGCCGGTGAACTGACGAATTAATGTTTTGTAGGTATGTATCCGGGTTCGAGTGGTGCGGGACCCAGTGGCATGGGACCGAGATTTCCGAGTACGAGAGGCGTCGAGGATCGAGTGCTGCGTAAGCGGGCGATCCGCTATCGACAGAGACCGGGAGAGCCTTACACGTTATACTCCCCTTTTGGTCAGGTGGCGCACCGACCTTGTGGATGTTGGTACACATACTGTTATCCTGACGAGGTCGTCCTGGCTGTGGACGACGAGCGACGCAGCCTGCTTAGACAGGTAGACGAGGCTAGAGAGGTTGGCCTTGGGCAGGCGATACGTATTAGGGACTTGGAGCAGAGTCTCCGAGAGGAGAGGGAGCGGACGGACGCTTTGCACCGTCAGCTTCAGGACACACACCAGCACCTCTTCGCTATGAAGAGGCAACTGAGGGATAGGGTTCGGAGTATGTCTGTCGACTACGAGCTCCTACTGGATCTAGCCGCAGAGGCACCGCCGCGAGCCACCGGTCCAGAGGGGATGGACGAGGTGGACACGTTAGGTTCCGTTGGGAACCTGGGGCCTAGGAGAGGCGATTAGGGTCGCTTTTGTACTTTTGTTTAGCTAGTGTATGACTTTTGTTAGAACTAGCATGACTACTCTCTTTTCTTTTGTTCTGGTTGACTGACTAGATTTTGGAGCCAGTGCTCATGTGTACATTGGGTTTTGTACCGACTGGAGGTCGGTAATGTGTAAATCTTTTGGTGTGACCTTGTCAATATATGTATATATGTGAAAAGTATTTTGAACTTATCTTTTGTTTGTCTTCTGTGCATACGCTTTCGTCCGTAGTTTTGTTCATAGCTTGGATAATAAGTATACGTAATGTTCCGATCTATAGACTTTTGCACTTAAATGGCCTCTGGTACTCGAGGTGGAGGTAGAGGGCGAGCACGAAGCCCTGAAAGGGAACAAGGACAAGAGCCAGATCAAGTCGCTACAGCCATCCAGCGGATGGCCGATCTATTAGAGCGGATGGCCGATCTATTAGAGCGAATGTCAAATCAACAAGGCCAGGGGAGCAGTACTGGGAATCCTGGACATAATCCGGGACATAATCCGGGTAATCATGAGGGAGAGGACCGTGCTTTAGAACGGTTCCAAAAATTTGCGCCCCCTAAATTTGTAGGTGGACCCGACCCTGACCTAGCGGAGGGTTTGATGGACCGTATGCTAGATATTTTTGCCGCACTTAGGTATTCGGAAGAGCGGCAGATATCTTTTGCTGCGTTCCAGTTTGAAGGAGCCGCTCGAGCCTGGTGGAACGTGATTAAAGTCAAGTGGGAGCGCGAACAAACCCCCTGGACCTGGATCAATTTTACCCGAGAATTTAATGAGAAGTACTTGCCGCCCATCGTGCAAGAGAAACGGGAAGATGATTTTATCCGCCTGCGTCAAGGTGCATCTAGCGTGGCGGAGTACGAAACTCAGTTCACGAAACTTTCTCGCTTTGCCCCAGAGCTGGTGTTAACGGAGCAGAAACGAATCCGTCGATTCGTTCAAGGTTTAAATGTGGAAATTCAGGAATCGCTAGCAGCTGCTCAGTTGAACACGTTTAGCCAAGCGCTAGAAAAAGCACAGCGGATTGAGACTGCCAGAGGACAGGTTAAAGCCTTTCACGATCGGAAAAGGAGGCAACCTAGCTCAAATGACTCCATGGTCGGACAAAGCTCGCGAAACGAGCCACCTGCCAAGATAAATAAAGGTACGAATGGTCCACGACCTGCAGGGACCCCGAATAACTTTGTGCGGGGTCAGGTAGTGCAAGAGGGGCCGAGGAGTGTCCAGCGTGGAGGGGCAAGTACAGCCGCCAAGTCAACCTGTAGTTTCTGTGGGGGCAATCACACCGATGAAAATTGCTGGAAGAATAGTTCGGTACGCAAATGCTTCAAATGTGGTAGCACCGAACACCTGATTGCCCGGTGCCCTAAGATGAAGAAGGAAGAACTCAAGCCCCTGACTGAAGGGACCACAACGAAACCATCAAACGCAGGGGAAAATCGACCCAAAGGGCCAGCAAGAGTGTATGAGGAAATTGGTGCCATTACCGCAAAATGAGGACAAAAACTGTTTTTTTTCAGGGCCAAAGCTAATTGCATGTCCGAATTTTCTGGTTTCCTCTAGTGTTTGTGTATGCTTATGGAACCCTATTGGGGTCATATTTGGCATTGGTTTATGATTCGTTATCGAGTCTCATTGTACTTGCTTGCATGTTTTAGGGCTTGCTTTCATTCCGGTCGTTTCCTAGCTAACTTTTGTACTTGGATAACCTTGAGCCTATTGAACGGCTGTGGTGATGAATGTATATTGAGTATGACTTTGGGAGTTGATTGAGGAAAATAATGAAGCCGTGATGGCTGGAAAAGTAAGAAATTTAGGGGAAGTGTTGTCCAATTTTTCTAGGCCGATTGGTTCCTTTAAGTTTGAATTGGCTTGTGATAGAAATGAAGGGCTTTTGGGTTGTTGAACCTAGGTCTTCATGTTACCTTTTTGTTCCCAAAAAAATCATGTTTTGTACCCTTGCATTAGTAATTATTTGGCGAGGCATACGACTAGTAGTCGAGCCTCACATGTGCATTTTGTTTACTCGATTCTGGATGTGAAACCTTCAATTGGTTTACTTTGATTATTTTAGGGATTCTTGGCGATTGAAGCCAATCCGAAGTGAAAACTTTTGAGGTATCTGTACTTGAATCGGTGAGTGTACCACTCCCCTCCATTGCTGTTTAACTTGATTTCTGCTCTGCAATCTGTTTAATTTGTTTGAGACGAGGGTGTACTTTATCACACTCATTCTCTTGTCTGTTCATATGCCAATTTTGGTGTCAATCTGAATCTACATCTGTATCTGATATCTGTATCTGTATCTGTATCTGTATCTGTTCGGACGTCGTTTGAAAACTTGTAACCAACGACCTTTCTGTGACTTATGAGCTCAAATCCTGTGGCTAAGTTATTCGAGTCGGGCCGGCAAGGGCCTGGACGATTAGATAACGAACCACGGTAGTCTGTTTTGGGATCTTTGGGTATTGAGACTCTTGATTCCGGTATACTCGAGTATTACCATTTCTGTTTCTGTTGAGGTGAGCGGGCCCGGTAAAGGGGTGTTTGGTGGACGGAATTTGGTGTAAAGTGGGGTCTACGGACGTGTTGGTTCTATATACGTTGACGGAGAGTCAACCGGCTTGGATCAAGTACTGCGCTGGAAAGCTGGCTCCTGAGAGCCACCTGTATCCTTCCTATTTGAGTTCTTGTGTTTACCTGTCTTACTTTATAGCGAGCATGTGTATCTGGTTTGTATAACGTGAAATACCTGATTTTTCTGCTACATGTTTGGTACCTCATTGGGCGTAAGGTCACCCCCTCCTCGTTATCTTTGTTTTCCTTACAGGAACCTCTTTTGGAAATCATGATTTTGAGAAGCGAGTTGAGCTAGTTAGAAAATCTTTTGTTCTTTTGTATAGCTCCTCGAGAATGAGCAAACCCTAAATGTATTTCGTTTCACTGGTTCCATTTGAATTGTAAACCTAGCGACATGTATATTTGAAAGCGTTTTCTCCATGTTTAAGCTTGGCGGTCTTCAATCGTTCATTTCTTTTGGGTCCTATCTCGCGTAATATCGGATTTGTGTGATTCGACTCCGTAGTCCTGGCGAGAGCTGGGCAGGCGGTCCGCTGAACCCTTTGATTCGCCTTAGGGTGAGGTGGGGCTGTCACAAAGAGAACTTCATTCTCACGTTTTTCTTGGAGCTCAAAGGACCGAAAATTTCTGAGTTCATCATCTAAGGAGGTAGTTAATCATCCAACCCTTGAATCTTAGCTTTTGTAAGTTAGATTATACTTAGAAGCTTGTAGCTTCATGTGGGTAGCTTTGGATTGTTGAAAATCATGTGAGTGGGCTCTATGAAATCCCACAATGGACTTATTAGACTGATTTGATCATTTTGAATGTTATTTATGTTGATTAAGTGTTAATCTAGTGGATTTAAGTTGAAAGAGTAGAAAGAAACTCAAAGGAAGTTGAAATGGAAGAAGGGCTGGTTTTGCCCTGTTCTTGTCTCGCCTTTTGGTGTGATTTTGGTGGTCAAATTGTCTTGATTTTGATGTGGATATGTTGTATAGGTTGTGTGGAAAGTTTCCACCAAAAATCACTTGATTTGGTTGGGTAAATGTTTGGATTTCGAAATTTCTTCATGGCTGGAAAACGTGTCCAGAGTTACTCTGGCAGCGAATTTCAAACAACTATAACTCTTTGCTTTCATGTCAAAATCGAGTGCTGTTTGTGGCACTAGAAAATAAACACTTCCAGTTTTCTAACAGCATAAAATACATCCCCTGATTCAACTTGAGTGAACCGTACCAGCCTTTCAAATTTAACTGTCCTGTTTCACTGCTGTGTTAGAAAACCTGTTATGTGCTGTGACTTGTTGCTCAAATATGAGCTAGTTATGGACAGAATTTCAAAAAGATTTCTTCTCAGAAATTGTAGCCTTATGAATGTAGTTTCCAATGCCACCAACCATGCCCAATCCGAAGTTGAATTGAGTGAGTTGTGGCCGAATTACAGAACTGCATCAGTGATTGAAAACCCTAATTTTGGTTAGCCAATGGCTTATTTCGAATTGGGACTTGTTATTTTGAAACTTTTGGTGTCAATCACCTACCAAATGTATTTTGGTAGTTTATTAGACCTTGTTTTCATAAAATAAATAGATTTGAGCGATTTCATTGGCCAAAAGTTAGAAAATAAAAAGGGGAAAACGGAAGTACAAGGCAGGTTTGCCTTGGAAATTCTTGAAACTTTAGTGGCTTTGTTAACTGACCTTCCATATGAATTTTTACATGAAATTTGACAGAGAATAGCCCTTATATGGTAGGATAATACTACCAAATTCGGTGCCATTCCAAGTCCATTTCGATGCCCAACTAAAGTCCCAAAATTTATGTTTCAAATCTGGAAAATCCTTGTTTCAGTGAGAAATTTTCAGCAAATTTGAGCTGCTATATCTTGGCGCTCAAAACTCCGATTCTTGTTCTATTTGTTTGTGTTTTAAACTTTGATTGTAGCTCTAATTGAGTTTCAAATTTGAGAGGCTAGTTCATATTCTGTGAATTTTACCGAATTTCCAAAGTTTGTCAAAAAACCAAACCCGAATCTGTCCGGGGAGCCCAAATCAGCAACTTGAAGCCAAAATTTGAATGCCTTCCATTTTGAATCATGGCAAAGTGTCTTCTAGGAACTTTTAGTACTTCGAAACTAGTTTCCATCGGTATCAAGTTTTCCAATTTTGGACCTACAGAGAGTGAGATACGATTTTTCAAGGATTGCTTGTCAAATCTGAAATTTCCGAACTTAAAGGAAATTGAGTTTTTAGAACTCTCCATTTTCCTTCGATATCGTTTGACCATTTTACACTTGATTTCAAAGATGAAAATCTGATTTTTCTTGTGTTTTTAAATCCTACTTTTGAGCCTCGATTTACGAGTAATTAAGACTCATTCTCATGATATCTTCTTAGATTGTACACGAGTGCAATCTTTCTCGATAAGTAGGGATTTTAAGCGATAGTGTGTAATAGTTCATTATTAATTGTTCAGGCACTCAAGAGGACCTTCAAGAGAATCTCACAGGAGACGCCTAAACAACCGCTTGTGCTTGCTTCCTTATTTTACTTGGTGAGTGTCAAGTGTATGCGAACTTGATACATGTTTAACTGTTATTAATGATTGGATATTTTGAAAATGGAGTCAAGTGTGTACTTTACCGCACTCATTTTCATTTGAATGAATCATGATTGAATTGATTGAAATGAAATGAATGGAATGAAATGTATTGAATGGATTGAATGAAATGAACGATTGAATGAATGAAATGGTATGCTATGGCTGCATACGTCATTGGAGTGAATCTCCTCGACTCATAAATGTTAAATGGGGGACGCCCAAACTCATGGACCGACCTTGGGACTCGAGCCGACATGGGCTTGGTCGGGAACCTTGGTGACCTAGAAGTTAGTACTCCGACGGGGGAACACCATTTGCTCACTAGCATGGTTTATAAGAATTGTGAAGTTTGGGTAGGAGACAGGAAATTGTTAGGGGACTTAATAAGCTTGTCCATTAAGGGGTATGATGTAATTCTTAGCATGGATTGGTTAACTCGGTATAATGCTCAACTCGATTGTAAGAGAAAAGTAGTAGAATTTCGTATTCCCGGGGAGGCGACCTTAAGGTTAGATATAAGGGGTAGGTTAGCCTCATCTGCCTTGATCTCGGGTATTCGGGCTAGGAAATTGCTAAGTAAAGGGGCGCAAGGGTTCTTAGCCTTTCTAATCAATACCCTCATCGATAAACTGAAGGTAGAAGATGTACACGTGGTGAAGGAATATCCAGATGTATTTCCTGATGAATTAGTAACCCTACCTCCGGAGAGAGAGATGGAATTCAAAATTGATTTACTACCAGGAACATCACCTATCTCTAAGACCCCATATCGGATGGCCCCTGCCAAACTTAGGGAGTTAAAGTTACAGTTGCAAGACCTATTGGAGTGCGGGTTTATTCGAGAGAGTGGATCTCCTTGGGGAGCCTCTGTGTTGTTTGTGAAGAAAAATGATGGGAGTTTGCGGATGTGTATAGACTACCGGGGGTTGAATAATGTAACGGTTAAGAATAAATACCTACTGCCCCATATCAATGAATTGTTTGACCAGTTGCAAGGTGCAGTGGTCTTCTCGAAGTTAGACCTCCGATAGGGATAATATCAATTGTTGATTAGGAAGGAGGACATACCAAAGACTGCCTTTAATTCTAGATACGGGCATTTTGAATTCGCAGTCATGCTCTTTGGACTGACCAATGCCCCTGCTACTTTTATGGATTTGATGCATAGAATATTTAAACCCTACCTGGACCAATTTGTCGTTGTATTTATCGATGACATTTTGGTTTATTCCAAAATTCGAGAGGAGCATGAGCAGCACCTGCGAATTGTTTTACAAACCCTAAGAGAGCATCAATTGTACGCAAAATTTAGTAAGTGTGAGTTTTGGCTGGATAAGATTTCTTTCTTAGGGCATGTAATCTCACAAGAAGGTATCTCTGTTGACCCGGCAAAAGTAGAGGCAGTGACGGAATGGAAAAGGCTAGAAAACCCCACTGAGATTCGTAGCTTTCTAGGGTTGGCTGGGTACTATAGGCATTTTATTAAGGACTTTTCTAGACTTGCCGGCCCTTTAACCGACCTGACGAAGAAAAATGGTCGTTTTGTGTGGGATATGAGGTGTGAAACTAGTTTCCAAGAATTGAAGAGAAGATTAACCGTGGCCCCCGTACTAGCTTTATGTAACGGAATAGATAGCTTTACTGTTTATACTGATGCCTCGAGGGAAGGTTTGGCATGTGTGCTGATGCAAAACAAGAATGTGATATCTTTTGCCTCTAGGAAATTGAAAACTCATTAGCAGAACTACCCAACCCACGACCTAGAATTAGCTGCAGTTGTTTTTGCTCTGAAGAAGTGGAGACACTATCTGTACAGGGTAACTTTCGAGGTTTAACCTCTTCTCGCAAAAGGAATTGAACATGAGGCAGCGGTGATGGATGGAGTTTCTGGAGGACTACGATTGCACCATCAACTACCATCGGGGAAAAGCTAACGTGGTGGCCGATGTCTTAAGTCGAAAGGCTCAAGTTGCGGGATTAATGATTAAGGAGTGGGACTTGTTAACATCAATTAGTGAATGGAACCCTTGTCTTGGCAATAAGAAGGTAATTTGTGGTAACATTAGAGTGACATCCACTCTACTGGAGAGAATTAAAGAGGCCCAGAAGGAAGATTTGATGGTACGAAAGTGGGGGGGAATAAGTGGAAAAGAGAGAAACGTCTGATTTCAATCTAAGCCCCGAGGGAGTTTTGAAGTATCGGACTCGAGTGGTGGTGCCCAAAGATGAAGTTTTGAAAAGGGAAATCTTGGAGGAAGCTCATCGGTCAAAGTACACAATCCATCCAGGTAGTAGTAAGATGTATCAGGATCTAAAAGGGGCCTATTGGTGGGACAACATGAAAAAGAAAGTTGCCCAATACGTGCAAACTTGTCTCATTTGTCAGCAAGTTAAGGCAGAATATCAAAAACCATCCGGATTGTTACAACCCCTTGAGATACCCTAATGGAAGTGGGAAAACATTACAATGGACTTTGTTTCAGGTTTGCCACGAACCCAACGAGGACATGATGCCGTTTGGGTGATCGTTGATCGGTTGACCAAATCGGCCCATTTCTTACCGGTAAACATGAAGTATTCCATGGATAAATTGGCTCAGTTATATATGGATGAGATTGTAAGACTACACGGAGTCCCTATGAGTATCGTTTCGGATAGAGATCCTCGTTTCGTGTCTAGATTTTGGCAAAAGTTTCAAGAAACCTTGGGGACCAAACTCAACCTTAGTACCACTTATCACCCCCAGACGGATTGACAATTTGAGCGAACTATTCAGACCCTTAAGGATATGTTAAGGACTTGCATCTTAGATTTTGGAGGTAGTTGGGGCCAACACATGACTTTAGTGGAGTTTGCCTACAATAATAGTTACCACTCGTCGATCCAAATGGCACCGTACGAAGCACTTTACGGAAGGAAGTGCCGATCACCGATCTATTGGGATGAAGTAGGTGAAAAGAAGGTTCTAGATCCAACAACCATTCAATGGATGGAGGATGCCCAAGAAAAAGTCAAGTTAATACGTCAAAAACTCCAAACAGCTCAAAGCCGACAAAAGAGCTACGCGGACAACCGAAGGAAAGATTTGGAGTTCGAAGTTGGAGACCGTGTTTTCCTTAAGATCACGCCACTACGAAGTGTCACTGCGGGTAGAGGAAAGAAACTTCAACCTCGGTTCGTAGGACCTTATACGATTCTTCAACGAGTTGGGAAAGTGGCGTACCGACTCGAGTTGCCACCAAGTTTGTCCCGAGTTCATGACGTCTTTCATGTCTCGATACTCAAAAAGTATTACCCCGATCCAACTCACATCTTACAATCGGAGGAGATTGAGATAGATGAATCACTCACCTATGAGGAGAAACCTGTACAGCTACTCGACCAAAAAGTTAAGGAGTTGAGAAATAAACAAATCCCTCTGGTGAAAATCTCGTGGAAAAATCACGGGGTAGAGGAGGCGACCTAGGAGGTGGAAGAGGAGATGCACCAGAAATACCCTGGTCTATTTACGAATCACGGTAAGAAATTTCGAGGACGAAATTTTTCTAAGGGAGAGAGAGTGTGAGAACCCGAAATTTTCTTATTTTCTAGCCATTATTTTATTTATTTGCACCCATTTTCCATATTTTCTTTATTAGGAAAATTTTTAAATAATTTTTATGAGTAAATATAGTTTTTAAATTATTTTTCTAAAATAAGTTAGTTTATGGGATATTAAGAGTGTATATCGGACGTGGGACCCGCTAGTGCGATAAGTGTGATAAATTCGGCCAATTAGGTTAAGTTTTGTGTACAGGGATTAATTTACTAGGTATTAAGAGGTAATTAGAGGTTACCTAGATGGATTAACATTGGAGAGTCATGGAGATAAGTTTAAACCCAAAAGGTGACATGTGTCACTTTCTTATTCAACCTTGGACTTTGACCATCTTACCTCAACTTTACTAATTACCAAAATTGACCAAAAATCATCTTCATTTGCATTCCTCTTGGCCGAACCTCTTAGGGAGAGAAAAGAAGAGAAAACTTCAACTACTTCATTCAATCCTTGCACAAATCTTGTGATTCAACCACCAAAACACTAAATCACTCCATAAAAATCCTTTGCTAGGTAGGATTATAGAAGGTGGTGGAGTTGTTTTGGAAGAAAGAAACCTAAGCTACTACCTTTCTTGAGGTGTCAAGGTATGTTGTGTAGAAACTCATTGTTTGTTCCTAATAATGGTTTATTAGTGACTTGTGGTAGCTAAATAAGTTGTTTTGTGGAAGGTTTCATGATTTTTAGTAGAGTTTGATAAATTTCTGATTTTATTAGTGATTTTTCTGATTTTATATACTAATTGTTGGTTGGCCATGGATGATGGCTTGATATGGTCTAAAGTGGAACTTTGGTGTGTTAATTGTAGTTATTTGCGAAAAATTTCAGCTTTGTGCGAAAATTTCAATTTTAGGGTTTCAATTTGAGGCTTTTCTAGGGTTTGTTGTGGAACTCTTGTTTGGCTAAGATTAAAGGGTATTGTAACCCTAATAAGGTGTATTGAATGGCTTATGAATTGTAGATGTATTTGTGGTTGTGTTGGATGAATCTAAATGGTTGCTTATAGGATGGAAAATCTGAAATTTTAGAGGTTATGCTGTCCAATTTTTAAATCTATGTGATTCCTTGGAATTAGGTTGCCTTGAGTGCATATGAGTCACTTTAGGGTGGTCTAAACCTTTGACACCAAGTGTTTCTTATTTCATTTCAAGTTCTACTTGACCTTGCATTAGTAGCTTATTGATAGGTTTATGACTCGTGTTCGAGTCTCATTGTGCTTTCTTGATTATTTTAGGGCGTGCCGGTGATCCAAGGCATCCGTCGGATGGAAACTTGTGAAATTACTTTGTTTGAATTGGTGAGTGTACTACTCACGTGATTGTTATTTCATGGCTTTACTGTACTTTACATCTGTGATTGGACTGTTTGTGCTTACTGCTTGTGCTAGATGAGATGAGGGTGTACTTGATCGCTCTCGTACTCTATGGCTTATTTGACTGTTTACTATATCACATGGAATCCTCTTGATTATACTTGAACTGATGTCGTTTGGACGTGTATCCAACGACTTTTACTGTTAACTCTGAGTTCAACCTCATTGGAAGTCAATTGACTCGAGCCAGTAAGAACTTGGTCGAGGAAACTTGACAAGCCATGGGGACTGTTTTGAGGAATCTTTGGGTATGAGACTCTTGATTCTGGTATACTCGAGTATTACCAATTCTGTACTGTTTGGTGTTCGGGCCCGGTAAGGGGAATGTGTGGTGGACGGAAATCGGAGTTAAGAGGAGTCTACGGTTATGGTTGCACTTTATACATTGACGGAGAGTCAATGAGGTGAGATCAAGTATGGCAAAAGAGAAAAAGGCTCTTGAGAGCCGTCTGTATCCTTTTACTCTCATTTGTTGTGTGGTGTTAGTTTTGCTCACTTGATGAACGTATTTGAATTGAGTATCATCATGTTTATGTGCTCCTTGAATGCTTGAGTGATGGTACCTCATTGGGCGAAAACTCACTCCGTTAATTTTGTTTTCCTTACAAGGAATAACCTTTTGGACCTGTGATTTTTGAAGAATGAGTTGAGTTAGTCTAGATATTTTTGTATAGCTCCTCAGTGGTTGGAAACCCTAAATATATCTTGATCCAAATGTTTCCCTTTTGATTTGTAAATATACGAATATGGTATATAAACGTGTTTAGTCATGTTCATGTGGTATTTTGGTTTGTAAATGTCCATATTAAAGGATTATATGGAGTTACTTGTGTTCGATTGGGTTTTAAACAGGTTCGAAATTTGAACGAAGAAGGAAAATTTTGGCGGTAAAATTCTGCAGTGGAATCCGGCCGAAAATCCGGCCATTTCTTGGCCGGATTGTCAAGGATTTTTGGATCCGGTTGGTTTTGGCTAGTGCCTCCAATCCAGCCGGGAATCTGGTCGGATTGTGACGTGGCAGTCACTATTCACTTTCCATTTCGATTTTTGTTTTTTCCGTTTCATGATTTTTGCTTTGTTTAAGCGCGCTAAGATATTCCGGAATGATTTGAGTTGTGTATAACATTCTTAGTAATCCTGGCGAGAGCTGGGCAGGCAATTCGCTGACCCCTTTGGTACGCCTTAGGGGAAAGTAGGGCTGTCACACGAGCAATTGCTCACCCCGTAGATTTGTTTTCCTTAACAGGAATGGACAGAGAGTGAAATTCAGAGAAACCCCTTTGGATGTACTTTTGTATTAGGGTTTCAAATGTAAATGACTAGACATTTTGGCTGTTGTATATTTTGGGAATTGATGTATCTTTTGGATACCTAATGTAAGAATTGGATAGCTGATGTATTTTGAACTCGTGGTGTAAGATTTGGATATTTGATTATGGAAGCGACTTTTCTTTGTTAGGCTTGTATTAATCATTATCGTTAAGCGTGAATCGAATTGTCTTGAGTCCTGGCGAGAGTTGGGCAGCGTCCCGCGGATACCCTTTGGTTCGCCTTAAGGAGAAGTGGGGGCGTCACACTATCACCTCCTCTATCAGCATGGTAGTGTCGGCTAAAATCCTAGCGGCCCGATCCTGGACCTCCTCAACTACCCTAGGTAGTCAAGCCCTTGTCCTCTGAAACTCGACACTAGCGGCCCCAACTCTAGTGTGCTCATCTATCATTGTCCCCTCGAGCTCTATGATCCTAGCACCCTGGGCATCCACCATAGCGTTCAGCTCCTCAATCTCCTGAAGTAATGCCCTATTAGTAACCACCAACTGCCGATGCTCATCATCAATGGATAGCACAAGATCATTAGGGTAGGCATGTGTCTCCCTAAAAGGACAACGAGGGAATCTAGAGGAGGGTGAGTATCAGACATGGGGTCCTCCACCCAGCACTCGATATCGGATGGGCCTAAGAGACTCCACATGACCGTTAGCGGCTCCATTACCGTTAGCCGCGTGACCTCCATTACCGTTCTCCATTCCTACAAAACAACCACAAAACTTAAAGTTAGAAACTTAAGGTCACTAATTCACTCAAACATCAACTTAAGGTATAACTAAGTCATCTAATCCCTATTCTCAAGAGTAAAGCCTCTAAAACATCTCCCAAATAGATCTCTAAACCTAGGCTTTGATACCAACTGTGACGACCCCACTTCTCCTTAGGGCGAACCCTAGGGTATCGGCGGGCCGCCTGCCTAGCTCTCGCCATGGCTCAAAATGAGTCAAATTTAAACTTAAGGGTAAACAACCAATAATAAAAGTAGATACAAAGAAAGGTCGCTTCCTTAAATAAACGTTCAATTCTTACATCACAAGTTACTAAAAGGTACATCAACTTTCCCCAAAAATACAACCACCAAAAGTCGACTAATCAAATACATCCAAAATTCTAATCAAAAGGTAATCAAGTCGGCTTCCCCAAAATCCTTCCATTCCGAGCTCCTATTAAGGAAAACAAACTACGGGGTGAGCTAACGCTCAGTGAGGCCAAGAAAAGCATGCAAACGCATAGTTCAAGTAACAATAACACTGATACAAAAAAAATTAAATTGAAAGTTCAAGTAATTCACCATTAACAATAAAACACACTCAATAAGGATACGGGAGCTCTCAGGAGCTAGATTCCTCTTGTTTTGCCGAGGCTCGATCCAATACCTTCACGTGATGACACTCCGTCAACCGGATAGGTATCAAGTCCGTAGGACTCCACTTACTTCCCCCATCCTTCATTTCACCCTCTCGGATCCATAACCAAACACTCACTGGGAGGGCAATACTACTCGAGTATGCCCAGTAAAATCTCAAAAGATCAACCTTATAATTTTCTCATGGTTCACCAGGCTTCTCGACCAAGTCCATGCCGGCTCGAGTCGCAAAGTTGGCCAATGAGTTTTGGGCATCCCAAGATGTACAATTACAATTGCCAATTCTCTCAATTCAATTATCAATTCACTTCACACAATTCAATTATAAATTCATGTAAAAGAGAACGAGTGCGATAAAGTACACACTCGTCTCGACAATTCCAAATTTCTCAATTAACAAGAAACAATTCAAGTATTTAGCAATAATTCATGCACTTGACACTCACCAATTCAAAAGTAAGTGAGTAAACAAAGCCCTTCAGTTGTCCACACCGGGATTCCTTTTGAAACCCTCTTGAGCACCTGAAGAAACAGTGACAAACCATCACTCACATATACTCACGACCACTTAACATTCAAGGAAGAAAGTGCACTCGCTTAAAACTTAAGACAATGGCTCTTGATGTCTAGTTTTGAACCTCAAAGTGAACAAGCAGGGAAATTTTATACTGTTAGAAAGCTCTTGATGTCTAGTTTTGAATGCCACAAACGGCACTCAATTTTGACTTTTGTACAAGGAGTTATGTTCAAACAAAGTACCCCTGTCCACTGTCCTGGTGACCGTTTTCCAAATTTCTTTCTTTCACCAAAACTCAAGTTTTGTGTAACCAATTGAAATGATTTTCAAAAGATACTTTCTACACACGTAATACAACATATATCAATCAGTTTAGTAGCAAAATAAGCAACAAAATTTCAATTCAAAGCAGGACAACAAGAACAGTAAATTTCGGCCAGCTTCCCTCTCACGGTTTTCCTCCAATTTCTCCCCACTATCAAACCAATATCAAGCTATAATTCACACAAACAACAATAATCAAGCAATAACCTCAAGTCAGCTACCTCATAGGTCACCTCAAGGCTACTAGCTTAGAATATAAAGCAAGATAAAATTTTCCTCAAGTCCACTAGCTTAGAATCTTGATTAGGGTTTCAAACCCATGAAATCCAACCTATAATCTTGATAAAATTTGAAGAGCAAAGGAGGGGGTGAAGTGGTTACCTTTGAAGCTCTTAAACCCTAGATGAAGGTAAGACTTTCACCAATTTTTCACCAAGAAACACCACAAGCTTACACCTTTCTTCTATCTAGAGCCACATTCCAAGAGGTTTGATGGTTGGATGAAGAACTTGAGCAAGATTGGAGCAAGAAGATGAAGTTTTTCTCTTCCCTTTTCTTTCCCTTGGGTTCAGCCAAATGAGAGAGGTGAGGGAGTGTTTTTGGTTCTGAATTTTGTGGAAGAAACTAGTGTTGGACAAGCTAACTTAAAGTTGTGCAAAAAGTCAACTCTTAATAGTGGCGAAATAGTGCATTGTACTACCACTTTCTCTCTCATTTGTTACACTTATACACTAATCCTCCAAGGTAATTCCTCTAACACTATAATTACTCATACTCACTAGTGTAGTAATAAATTCTCAAATCTCCAATTAGTCGTACCAGCGTGACTTTCGAGAAACTTTCGACGCGAACGCGATAAAACGAAATTTAAGGAAAATTCACGCAATAATAGTATAATTAAATAGCACTAGGGAAAATAATTATAAAAATGACTAAATTAAGAATAAAAACATGAGTCCTCACATCTCTCCCCCTTAAAACAATTTCGTCCACGAAATTCATACATTGATTCAGAAATAGGTCTGGATATTTCTGTCGAATCTCCTCCTCTACTTCCCAAGTTGCTTCCTCTATTCCGTGATTCCTCCATAGAACTTTTACCAGAGGAATTCGCTTATTCCTTAGTTCCTTCATGTTATGATCCAGAAGCTTCACTGGTTTCTCTTCATAAGTCAGTGCCTCGTTGATCTCAATATTTTCTGATTGCAGTACATGGGAGGGATCTGGGTGGTACTTCTTGAGCATAAACACGTGAAAAACATTATGAATTCGAGATAAACTTGGTGGCAGCTCCAACTCATAGGCCACGTTTCCCACACGTTAGAGAATCTTATAAGGTCCTACAATCTAGGTTGCAACTTCTTTCCTCTTCTTGCCATCAAACTTGCTTTTAGAGGAGTGATCTTAAAGAAAACTTGATCTTCAACCGTAAATTCTAAATACTTCTTTCGATTATCTGCATAACTCTTTTGATGGCTCTGAGATGTCTGAATTCTTTGGCGTTTTACTTCACCTTTTCATACGCCTCTTCAATCCGTGGTACTGTAGTTGGGCCTTGAGTTATTTTTGAGTCCTTAATAAGGGGAATAAAGGCTAAGGTCATGTTGACCATAGTTAAGCCAATTTGAGTTAGTTAATTTGCTATTCTAGTTGAGTTAGAGTTTTAGGAAAGTAGTTAATTGCTTTCAAATTTGTTTAGAAAATTGTGTCAAGTTTAGAAGCCAAGTCAAATAAGGAAACTTGATTTGTTTCCAACTTATATTAGGTTTTTGAGTCTTGTAAGGCTATAAATAGCCAAGCTTATGATATTTTCGATAGTTAGACAATTATGAATAAAATTTGAGAGTTTTCTCTTTCTTGTTCCTTTGGGAACATTCCTTGATACAAAGTGAGTCATGCCTCCTTTGTTCAAGTTTTGGCTTATCAATTCAAGACCACATTGAATTGTGGCGCCATTCTACCAACACCTTTGGTTCGTTAATCCGTTAGTTTGTGGGTTGAGATAATATCAAGATTGTTCGCAATCTCGGGGATTAGAGGGGTCGTAAGGTTTTTCCGTCTCACTTGGATATTATCTCAACCTACAAACTAATGGATTAGCGAACCAAAGGTGTTGGTAGAATGGCGCCACAATTCAATGTGGTCTTGAATTGATAAGCCAAAATTTGAACAAAGGAGACATGACTCACTTTGTATCAAGGAACGTTCCCAAAGGAACAAGAAAGAGAAAACTCTCAAAATTTATTCATAATTGTCTAACTACCAAAAATATCATAAGCTTGGCTATTTATAGCCTTACAAGACTCAAAAACCTAATATAAGTTGGAAACAAATCAAGTTTCCATGTTTGACTTGGCTTCTAAACTTGACACAATTTCCTAAACAAATTTGGAAGCAATTAACTACTTTCCTAAAACTCTAACTCAACTAGAATAGCAAATTAATTAACTCAAATTGGCTTAACTATGGTCAACATGACCTTAGCCTTTATTCCCCTTATTAAGGACTCAAAAATTAACTCAAGACCAACTCTAATTAACTAACAATTATTGCTGAAAACTTAATTAAATAAATAACAAGAAATAATCATGACACAAGTTCGGATTTTCAATGATTCTTGAGCCCGATTGCACCATCAACCATCAATCAAATTTCCTTGAACTTGAAGGGAATCCAATCTTCATGTTCTCATCATAACATGTACATGGATTTCCCCCTTGAATTGAACAAGAAATCATGCGTTTTGGGGAGAGTTTGTGAGTGAGAAAAATCTGAAAACTGGAGACTTCTTAGTTGGGACTTGGAAGTAGCTTCGTTTAAATGTGTGGCTTGGAGTGGTGGATCTTATTGTACTCTATTTACTTGATTCTAGGACTTGGAAGTGAGGCTGAAATTACACCTGAGGTGGACATTTAAGCTTTGTTTTCAGTGGTGAGTGGTTCTAAGTGCTTGTAAAGTGCTTATGTGCTATGTTTCCTTACTTGAATGACATGCTTTCTTGATGGAGATACTTGTACTTGAATTGATATTGCCTGGGCGAATATGTACCTTATCATACTCTACCCTTCTTGACTAGATTCCTGATGTTTGTATTAAATGAATTGCTTTACTTGTGCTTGACTTAATGGTCGTTTGGGTTGTTATCCCATCGACTCTATTGCGTGCTTGGGGCCCTAAACTCCATTGGCTAGTTGGTCGAGTCAAGCCAGCAAGGGCTTGGTTGATGAGATCAATGAATCATGGGTCTTGTCACTTGAACTTTCATTTGAGCTCTTGAACTTGAACTTGAATTGGAACCTGTACTTGAGTTCTTGAACTTGATCTGGAACCGGTATACTCGAGTATTAACCTTCTTAAATTTGATGTGCAAGCCCGGTAGGGGGTTGAATGGTGGTTGGAGAATGATGTGAAGTGATGAATTACTTGATAGTATTATGGAATAAAGTTGACGGAGTGTCAACGGAAATCTTGAATCTTGATCAAGTTACTTGAACAAGCTCATGAGAGCCCTGTATCCTTTTAAATGAATGTGTTATTGCTTAATTGAAGTGTAATTGCTCTATCTGGTGGTGGTTTACATTCTTTGTGGCTTGTGTATTATATTATTGATTGCATGACCTTCTTGGATCCTCATTGAGCGAAAGCTCACCCCTTTTAGTTTGTTTTCCTTACGGGAGGCAAGAAGTTGGGCAATTGATTGTGAAGGGCTGAGTTTTGTCTAAATCTTTTGCTTTTGTGTAATAGCATCAACTTTCTAGTTTTGTTCATGACTTGCAAGTTTGAAAACTCGACTTTTGTAAATTTGGGCCAGTGATGTATCTTAAGACTGAAGTGATCACTGTCTCATGTATTTGTTGAAGAATGGTTCTTGTTATTGTCATTGGGAGATGTGATTCTTGCTTTTGAGGTGGTTGCGCTTGTAACCAAGGTTTATGAGTAAGTTAGTAATTGAATCCTGACAAGAGTTGGGTAGGCAGCCCATTAAACCCTTTGGTTCACCTTGGGGAGTTGGGGTCGTCACAGTTCATCTTCTCCCTAGGAGGTGAAAAAATTTGGCTAGACATCATATTAAGAATATCTAAGTATAAAACAAATTTGTAACAAAGTATGACAAATAAGAACAAGAGACAAAACTTAGGAAGAAAAATTCTTATTTAATGTTTTGATGGTTGAATCCTTAAATTACTTCACAAGTTGATCTCTCAAATAAGCAAAGTACAAAAGTGCTCTCACTTTCCTCTCAAATCTCTTAAACTAACAAAGAAACTCACAATATGAAACTAGAGGTAAAACTGCTTCTACCTCTACTTCTATTTTGTTCTACTTCATCATCCTCTACTCTAATGTCCTTTTTATCAATGAGATATAAGGGGGTATATATAGATGTTTTTGGCAGAGAATTGTGCTCATAATGTTGTCATAAAGTTGTTCTTCACTTTTTTAATACAAGTTTAGCTGGATCCAACCATATTTTTTCAGAAAAAATTTGTCAACAAAGCAATATAAAATGAGTGCAAGTTGTAGAGCAATTTGTACCAATGGTTCAGAGAAGTGCGAGGTTTACTTCACAAATCACCTCGCAGATCCACTTGCTTAGCAGGTTTGCACTTTTTGCATTAATCTTCAGTATTGTTTTGTTGTTGGACCAACATCAACTAAAATTTTCTTGATGATGGAAGCTGAATTAGCTTTTGTAAAAAACATGAAAGTTGTATCTCTTTGAGTTATCTTTCCAATGCATCAAGAATCATATCATCTAGATGTTTGTATTCTAAGAAATGACTAAAATACCCCTAACTAGTCAATCGCCTATTTTAACTTTGGACAACAAATTTGTCTGATTATATTTTGACATTTTGACCAAGGAAACTCATGAACTAGACTTAGATATCTCTCACGAAATGAAGAGCTATGTCTTAACTTCAAAATGATTTAAGAATCACCTCAATCAAACAGATGTAGTTCAAATTATTGCCGAAATACCAATAGGTGTCAAATCTGTCAAACTTTCCTTCTATTGCACTTACATGATATTCACACTTTGAACATTTTGCACTACATATTCACTTCCAATCATGATTGAGGTTAATTTATCTAATTCTATTAATTCTTGGGTATTAGATATCGGAAGCGGTTCTCATTTTTGTTTAAATATGTAGGAACTAAAAGGAAGTAGGATACTAAAGAAGAATGAAGTTTAAATCGAGTTTCAAAAAACTGCCTCGAACACTTTAAATTGAGTTTCAACAAAAAAATGTTCCTTCTACGCCATATGAGATGTAGAAAGGTAGAAAATCAAATCTTTCGCATATAAAGATTTGGTGTTGTCCAACTTATGTGAAGCGAGACATGTCAAATAAGTTAAAACCCAAATCTGACAAATATTGGGGTATTCTAAAAAAAAATAAGAGGATAATATTTCTGTCACCCCATTAAACAAAAATGTTTATTGCTTAGACTGCTGTCTTTCTAGAAAAAGAATTTATTTTAGAATGAGGTAGTGGGAGTAAGATAGATCTTGAAGAAGTTCAAGATGTGAAGTAGATAACGAATAGTGTAGACACCAATTTTTAGCATTTAGTTTTTTATTTGTCGTTTTAGTTTTATTCACTTATTAGTGTTAGTTTTTTAGTTTTTATTATTACTTTTAAGTTTCAGCATAAAATTTCTCGAAAAAAAAAGAAAGAAAGAAAAGCATTCAAAAATATGTTCAGTTGTTTGGGATTTAATTTCAATGTTTTCTTGAAAAAAGAAGGGAAAAAGAAAAAGAAAGAAAATTAGCATTTCGTTAGCATTTCTGCGTTTATTTTTTATTTTTTATTATTATTATTAGTAGGTAATCGGTTATCTATATTTATATTATACTTTTACAAAATATATATATATATATATATAGGGAACACGCCACAGCAAGCTGCGTATTTTCGCAGCTTGCAAGAACCTGGGCAGTCCCTTAGCTGCAAATATAGGAGAGATGGCCGGGGTTTTAGGGTTGGAGATGCTGGTATAAATAGCAAAGGCAAATACAGCCGCAAAACAGGGCAGCCGCAAAGGAGAGAGAGGATTAAGAGATGACGGCTGAAAATAGGAAGCAAAAAAGGAAGCGATAAAACGGGAGTGAAAAAAGGAGAGAGCTTTCGGAGTGAGGAGGCTCGAGTGAGGAAGCTACAGACTGAGGAAGATCGAAGAGGAGCGGAGCAACAAGGAAAAGAAAGAAACCAAAAGGAAGGTGACGGGCAGAGAGAGTCGGGGGGAGAGAAGAAAACAAAAAAGAGAGGAAGTTTTTCTTTGAGGAACGGCTAAGGAAAAACCGAGAGCAAAGGAGAGAAATCTGGGCTGAGGTCTGAGAGAGAAAGAGAGTGGAGAGTGAAGCTGGGACAGATTCGGAGCAAAAGAAAAGGGAGAGGCTACGGCCGAAAGAGAAAGGGAGCAGCAACCAAAGCAGGGAGGAGGAGGAATTGCCGGAAACTTTCTTCATCGGCTGTCTTTGTTCTTTCACAGACTGCACTAGCTTCTATCCATCTTTCAAGGTATATTTCCAAGCTATCCATCAAAGCTATGTTTTAGATTTTTACTTGAAGTCAGGATTGTTTTTCTTCTCCATAAATCTGTTGAGGAAGGGATGAACTGTAATCTTGGATATTGTTCTGTTTCTTCCTTTTCTTGGTTCCGTTGTCAAGGATTTTATGGGAAAGGCTAGATTTTTTCCGTTGATCAAAACCTCTTAGCAGCAATCTTGATAAAAATTTGATCTTTCGGGCTGCTAAACCATTTTATGTGAATGTATTGTTCAGAATTTCTTTGTTGCAATCAGTTCTTTCATTGTTGTTTGTTTGTTTGGAGCTTTAAAGTTAAGCAGCTTGTTGTTTGGTTACCTGAATCTGGTTTGCTTGATGAAATGAAAAGTCGCGGCTGGGTAAAATTGCAGAAAAGCTTGCGGCACTTTGTCTCTTTCTTTCTATCGTTGTTTTTGCTGTTTACTTTCATTTTTTGTTGGTCAGCTTCATTTTTCTGTTTTCGATCCTGCTACGAAGTTGCGTGTTTAGTTGATGATGGATAGGTAGAATTCTGGTTCCTTGTTGAATCTGTTTGCATGATAAACTAGAAATTCTGGACAAGTCGCGGCTGAAAATTGCAGCAAAGCTTCTGATTTTCCAGATTTGCATGATAGCTTTCTTGAGTTTTTGTTTCCTTGTTTGGGCTTGCGGTTTTGGATAGCTGTTGTTTAATCTAAAGCCTTTGATGCTTGGTTAAAAATCCTGATTCATTATGGGTTGCCAAAAGCTTCCTAGCTTTGCAGAAATTCTTGCGGCATTCTGTCTTGTTGTTTTTCCTTATCTTGGGCGGTCATCAACTCAGATTTGCCATCTTAATCTTGCAAACAAATTGTCATGTCTAGATTTGGGTCAATAATTTCTGGTTTGATGAACTTGTTTGTATGATGAAATGGATGTAGTTGTTGCTGGGTATTGCCGAAGCTTTGGAAATAAAAAGGAACAGCCTTTGTTTTCTAGCTGCAGAAAGCTTTAAAATGCAGAAATCTTCTACGTATGCATGCATGGAAAAATTCTGAGTTTTGCATTTTGACCCTCCAAGTCTCCCCTCGTTCTACTATGACCCAGTCAATTGAAGAATTTCATCAATTTGGTCCTTGGCAACTCTAATTTTGCAACTTCATTGTTTGTTTGCTTTAATTGGCTACCATGCTTTGCTTAAATTGCACTTAAGTCACAATTTTAAAGGTTTTATGATCAATTGAGCTTGTGTTTGTACATTTTCTTTAGTTTTTCCAAATAAATTGGTACCTTGACCCTTTTATTATTTTGGAGGGTAAATTAGTAGTTTCGCCTCGCTAGGGCATCGATTCAAGGGAGGTACACCCTATCCCTTATTTGCACTTCATTTGACCCTACGTGCTCCTACGTGTTATGTGAATATGCATGTCTACTTCGCTTTCCTTGCCTTTCCTTAATTCCTTGCATTTATTTCATTTACTTTTGCTTTTATTTAAGTTATTATTTTAATGGGGTATGTGTACACCTCTTGGCTTGTAATAGATAGGGCTGTGGCGAGCAATTTGGTCCATTTTCCCCTTCCCCTTTTGTTTTAGTTAGTGAATGTAATAGGTTCATTAGCTTGGTTGCATGCCTACGTGTTAAGTGTTATTCATTTTATTAGGCTTTTGCATCTAGTCGAGCATGCTAAATGTTACGTGCTACGTGTTTATGAGTATTTGGTATGTCTACTTGCTTTCCATAGTGTGGATGAATGGAATGGATGAATGTACGTCACCACACTAGTCCAACGCTAGTTGTGGCTTCTTTTATCGTTTCCACTAGTCTAATGCTAGTAGGAATTCATAGAAAGGGCTAGTCCAACGCTAGACCCAATAGGATTTTTCCTTTGTTTTTCATTAATGCATTATTTGCCTGTTCACTACATATCATGCATTTTTCCTTAGTTTTATCATTTGGCATGCTCCTCGATTCCCCTTTCCCCTCACTTTAGGTCTTGCATCTCATGCTAGTTAGGGTACATTTGCCTGAAGAGTCCCCTTCTGATAAGGGAAACGAGCGAGTGTGGCTACTCGATAGCCTTAGCACGCTAGTTTTGCTTTCTAATCAAAGGGAAAATCGAAGTCGAAAAAGTTAGGAGTCATTCCCATACCCGACCTGATGCATTCCTTTAGGTTCATTCATTCTCATTTATCACTTACTCATTTTTTTTTCAATTCACATTTCCTCATCACTTTTCCTTTCCTTATTGTTCATTTTGATTTCTACTTCACAAAATTGCACTTAATTACACCTATATGCCCTTATCACTATATTTCATACACTTGCACACAAACACTTGGATTTTTCATACAATTTCGCACATGCACCTTTTCATACACTTGCACACAAACACTTGGATTTTTCATACAATTTCACACGTGCACCTTTTTATACACTTGCACACTTGCACACTTGCACTTTAGCCATCATTTGCATTAATCGACCTCTATAAGGTTTTCCTTTATTGGCCGCCACAACTCATGTGGTTGGGACCAAAAACCTTACAAGAGACATTTTAGAATTTAGGTTTGCATTTTTCCTTTCTTTTTGCATTCATCTAGACATATCCAACATGCGATACATACCTTGGGTAGAAAAATTAGGAAAAGTTGGGTTAAGTCACGCAACTAGCCTTGGCTAGGGTGAGGGAGTGCCTTAGGCCTTGCCTTTGCCTTCTCTCTCATCAAATGTGACCCCCGATCCCTCTTTTTGGTTACGTAGACCCAAAAGTTCTTTAAAAGGGTTCATTTACTTTTTTCATTCAAAAAACAAAAATCATTTTTGGGTGACTTGGTACACCCTAACTCTATACCAAGTGGCGACTTCATTTTTGATACAAAAAACCCTTTTTGAACTTTATATGGCCAAACCGTCGCATTATTAAGTCCCATGGCCTTTATTTTCATTTTGCACATGTTCACACACACTCACACTACACATCATTCAAAAAGTGGGGCGCGACAAATAGTTAATGGAAATGGAGCAAGCTACTCATGATGATCAGGCACAACGGAAAGCTCCGAATACACAAGATCTTCATAAGTCAAATAGAACAAGTCATGCACCTGAAAAATATGATGACTTATTCATCTTAGAGGAAAATAATACTCCAATGACCTACATAGATATTCTAAGGAGTAAAAACTCTAAGAAATGGTTTGAAACCATGAAGTCAGAAATGGATTCCATCTATGAAAACAAGGTGTGGACACTAATTGATCCACTTGAAGGGATAAAACCCATAGGGCGTAAGTTCGTATTTAAAACAAAAAAAAGACTGACATGGATGATAAAGTAGTTACCTATAAAGTTAGGTTGGTAGTTAAAGGTTATAATAAAAAACAAAGTATTGATTTTGAGAAAACCTTTTCGCTAGTAGCCATGCTTAAATCTATTTAGATTTTACTTGATGTAACTGCATACTTTAGTTATGAGATATGGCAAATGAATGTTAAAATCGCTTTCCTTAATGGAAATCTTCAAGGGGAAGTGTACATGACACAACCTGAAAGTTTTACATCTAATGATGCTAATAAAGTATGCAAGCTGCAAAGATCTATTTATGGTCTTAATCAAGTTTTTAGGAATTGGAACATTCATTTTAATAAAGTAATCAAAGGGTTTGGTTCCTTGCAAAATCAAGACATGAAGGTTAGTGCAAGTTTAGTATATTTCCTTATATTATATGTGGATGACATAATAATCATGGGAAATGACATACCTATGCTCCAAACAGTAAAGGTATGGTTGTCAAAGAATTTCTCCATGAAGGATCTTGGAAATGGAATCTTTATTTTGGGAATGAGGATCTATAGAGATAGATCAAAAAGACTACTAGACCTTTCACAGTGCACATATATAGATAAGATGCTAAAGAGCTTTAGTATGAAAAATTCTAAGAAAAGATTATTACCAATGTATCATGGCATCTACCTTTCTAAAAATATGTGCCCTAAAACGGAAGATGAAAGGTGTTAGGCTCGAAAACAACCTAAAAGGGGGTGAATTAGGTTGATTAAAAAACTAATCAGATTATGGGCACTTTTTGCTCAATACGAAATTTACCCTCTTTAAATCAATCAATAAAGGAGCAATATCACTTGAGAGAAATATAAGACATATGCAATTTAAGGATCACAAGCTAATAGATAAATAAAAAGATAGGAAATGCAAACCAATTGACTACCAAGCTCCTCTTAAACTCGAAGATCAATTCACAAAACAAGTTTCTTCAAATTGATGAATACAACCAATCTTGTGTACAAAGGAAGGCTCACTTCCTCCTTGCCCCAAATTTCACTCGGTCAAGTTAGGAAGTTTTACAATCCCTCAGGATAACCCTCACAAAGCTACACTATTGAAGTATTGTCTAACAAATGAAAAGCTTACAAGGAGTCTTACACCACAAAGAGTACAAATGTTTCTTAGAGAGTATTTTCTCACTAAAACTACTCTTGATCTTTTGTATTCTCAGTGTGCAAGCTATTTTGAAGTTTCTGACCATGCTCTATTTATAGGAGATCAAGAAAGTGTTTCATTAAAGCTTCCAACGAATAGAAAGTAGCTGAAGAGTCAACTAGCCATTGGGAGTATCAGACGTCCAATACTTCTAATACTTGCGTCCAAAAACAGATAGAGATTCAATTCTTCCGGACATCCGGTGATGATGTTCTTCGACCGATATGATCGTCCGGTACCTGCCCTATCTATCGACGTCCGGTGTTGTCATTGTGAGCGTCCGATAGCTTTCGACTTCTTTTTTCTTCTTTCATTTGCTTTTTGAATTAAATTTCTTCAGAGTTGAAAAGCTTTCTCATTGAAAAAATATTAGTTTACATTATCCAATTGTTTTGTAAACATCAAAAAATTGGGATCAAGATCATCATTCTCCCCTTTTTGATGATGATGAAACAATGGATGATATTTTGAAAAAAATTTGAGCAAAAACTCCCCCTTACATATAGCATCCATAACCAATTCAAAATCATTCAGTACCAGCATGAGCAAAGTCATAAGCAAAGTAATTTCTATCATAGTCAACATAATATCATCAAAAACTCCCCCTTCCACATAGCATCCATAACCAATTCGAAATCATTCAATAATTTTCCCCCACTTTTGTCATCATAAAATCAGAAAGTAATTGCCATCAAAAGTAACATCATCAGCTAACATCAAAATCAATCAATGGCAACCATCACCAGCCAATATCAACAGAAAAATAATATCAAAGGATATCAATGAACATTAATGATACCAACATTCATATCAACCAAAATCCATTAATGGTAACATTTAAAAATGTCAAAGGAAACACAGTACCGAACATCAAAAACATCAAAAATATTACAAAAGAAAAATTGAAAATGCATCCTAATATGAAGTGCAAATGACCCTAGAGTACTGTCGGACGCCCGTTCATCAACTATCGAACGTTCGATAAAGCTTGACCGAAAAAAAAAATTTTAGTTAGTCTTTTCCAAAACGCCCAATTTTGTCCTTAAAAATATAAACTGATCCAAAGGTAAAGCTTTTGTAAGAATATCAGCAATTTGGTCTTTCGAACAAACATATTTTACACAAATTTCACTCTTTTGGACAAGATCATGAATGAAATGATGTTTTATGTCTATGTGCTTTGCCCTAGAGTATTGAATGGGATTCTTTGTCAAATTTATGGCACTCGTGTTATCACAATACATAGGCACACAGTCATACACTAGTCCAAAGGCATTCAAGGTATGTTTCATCCATAACAATTGAGCACAACATGCACCGGCGGCTACATATTTCGCTTCTGCCGTAGATAAAGAGATGGCATTTTATTTTTTGCTAAATCATGATACCAAACAATTACCAAGAAAATGACATGTTCCACTACTACTTTTTCTATCTATCCTACACCCACCGAAATCAGCATTCGAAAAATCACATAAGCCAAATTCATGACATTTAGGATACCAAAGACCATAATTCAAGATTCCGTTTAAATATCTAAAAATTCTTTTAACAACAATTAAATGAGATTCTTTAGGGTAAGATTGGAAACGAGCACACAAGCAAACAGCAAACATAATATCGAGTCTACTTGCGGTTAAATAAAGTAAGCTACCAATCATACTTCTATATATCTTCTCATCAATTTTCGTACCTTCTTCATCTTTGTTAAGTTTGGTGGATGTACACATGGCGTTCCAACTTGCTTCGAATCCTCCATTTTGAATCTTTTGAGAAGTTCCTTTGTATACTCTTCTAATGGAGTATTTTCTTCATCTTGAATCGTCAACTTCTTAAATCCTTCTTGAACACCTACATCATCATCTTTACAGCAACTCTTGGAAATATCATCATTAGTTTTATCAAATATGACATGTATGGTTTCTTCTATAACAAGAGTCCAAGAAATAATATTTGGTACCCTATAATATTTTGGGTTCTTGAGAGTTAGCATCATGTCTAACTATCCACATGCATTTTATACCTCTTCTCATGTTCTTCCTCACATAACAATCACTTTTCATGTAACCTTTTTGACAACAAAAACTACACATAACCAAAGAGTTATTTACATGAAAAGGTTTAATAGATCTTACTTCTCTTCTTTTATAAATAGTAAATTTATTTGCACTAGAATTTAACTTCTTTTCATGAGTGTCAAGATGAGGTTTTGATCCATTTCTTTAAAAACAGTTTTATTTTTTATGTTGGAGAAAGTCATTTAGATTGTCCATTCTTCTTTTCAAATCACCTTGTTCCTCCTTGAACATTTCACAAAACCTTGTTTTTCTATCAAACTCATTTTGTAGATCAATCTCACTTTCTTTCAAGTAATCATTTTCAGTTTTTAGCTTTTTGTTTTCTTGAAAAAGACGTGCATTGTCCTGAAGAAGAAAACTAATTTTGTGTTTTAATTCCTTATTTCTAACATAAGATTCTTTCAAACTATCATGCAATTTTTCAATGAAGGATTCAAGATCATCATTAGTTTCATCATCACTTTCAAGTTGAGGGTTACAAGTTGTTACCTCATTATTTCCAATGGCCATAAAAGCCATTTGAGCAGATTCTTCTTTCTCTTCTATTTCACCATTTGAGTTGCACTCATTCCATGCGAATAAGAGTTGTTGAATCTTGGTTTTCTTTCAGCTCTCCTTTCTTTATTCTTCTTCATTAGACACTCACTCATGCAGTGACCGCATTCATAGCATTTGCACCTTACTTTTTGTTGGCCTCTTGCTTTCCTTTGTTTATTGCATTGTTGAATTGATTGGAATTCGAATTGCTAGGTCCTCCTTTTCTGAATCTCCTTTTGTTGAGGATTCTCTTGAAATTTTTTGTGATGAGAGCTAGGTCATTGTTATCAACATCCATATCTTCACCATCCAATGAAACCGAGTCATCTTCATCTTGGGATGCTTTTAGAGCAATGCTCCTTTTTACTTTTGCATATTCTTCTTCTTGTACCTTGGTCTTAAACTTCAACTCATAAGATGTTAGAGCGTTTATAAGAGATTCAATAGACATTGAATTCAAATCTTTCGCCTCTTGAATAGTAGTCACTTTATTTTCCTAATCTTTAGACAAAGCATTCAAGATTTTTCTGTTTTTCTCTCCTAAGAAGTATTCTTTTTCCAGAACCTCTAAATCCTTAATAAGATCATTAAATCTATAATACATTTTATCAATATTTTCATAAGGTTCCATCTTAAACGACTCATATTTAGTAATCAATATAGACTTCTTTTGTTCTCTAACATTCTCACTACCTTCATGAATTTCTCTCAATTTGTCCAAAATCTCTTTAGCCGACTTACAGCCTTTGACACTAATAGATTCATTTGACTCTAAAGTACTATATAACACATTCATAACTTTTGCATTTAAGGTGAGATGAGCTCTATCCTCTGCAGTTAATTCATTTCTTATTTTTGGTCTGGGTCTATGAGTATTTTCATCTTCTATTGAGGCATCATATGGACCTTCATTAACAATAAACCACAGTTGAATGTCAATTTATTGCAAGAAAATAACCATTCTCTCTTTCCAACTCACATAATTTGACCCATTAAATATTGGAGGTCTAGTTACAGATTGTCCTTCAAAAAATATAGCATTGTTGGTTGTCATCTTTGCTCTTAAGCCGCTTGAACTTAATCTCTAGGAGACCAAACTCTGATACCAATTGTTAGACCCGAAAACAACCAAAGAGGGGGGTAAATTAGGCTGATTAAAAAATTAATCAGATTATGGGCACTTTTTGTTCAATACGAAATTTACCCTTTTTTTTAAGTGATCACACAATGAATCAATCAATAAAAGAGCAATATCACTTGAGAGAAGTAGAAGAGATATGCAATTTAAGAATCACAAGATAATAGATAAATAAAAAGATAGGAAATGCAAACTAATTGACTACCAAACTCCTCTTAAGCTTGAAGATCAATTCACAAAACAAGCTTCTTCAATTGATGAAATACAACCAATCTTGTGTACAAAGAAAAGCTCACTTCCTCCTTGCCCCAAGTTTCACTCGGTCAAGTTAGGAAGTTTTACAATCCCTCAGGATAACCCTCACAAAGCTACACTATTGAAGTATTCTCTCACAAATGAAAAGTTTACAAGGAGTCTTACACCACAAAGAGTACAAATGTTTCTTGGAGAGTATTTTCTCACTAAAAGAACTCTTGATCTTTTGTATTCTCAGTGTGCAAGCTATTTTGAAGTTTTTGACCATGCTCTATTTATGGGAGATCAAGAAAGTACTTCATTAAAGTTTCCAACGAATAGAAGGTAGCTGAAGAGTCAACTAGCTGTTGGGAGTATCGGACGCCCGATATTTTCGATGCTTGCATCTGAAAGCAGACAGAGAGTTTGAAGAATTATTTCAATTCTTTCGGACGTCCGGTGATGATGTTGTTCGTCCGATATGATCGTCCGGTACCTGCCCTGTCTATTGGATGTTCGATGTTGTCATTGTGAGCGTCCGACAGCTTTCAACCTCATTTTTCTTCTTTCAATTGTTTTTTGAATCAAATTTCTTCAGAGTTGAAAAGCTTTCTCATTGAAAAAAAATATTAGTTTGAATTATCCAATTATTTTGTAAATATCAAAAAATCAGGCTCAAGATCATCAAAAGGCATGCATGAATAGAACACCCAATGCTTTAGCAATAGGTTCTATCATATATTTTATGATGCGTACTAGGATTGATGTCTCTTATGTTTTAAGTTTTACAAACAGATGCCAGGCAAATCTCCGTGATGGACATCAGATGGCCGTCAAGAATATTGTCAAATATTTGAGAAGGACTAAGGATATAATCTTGGTATATGAAGAAAACAATTTGCAAGTGGAGAGATACAATGATGCCAACTGTCAATCTGATAAAAATGATAGCAAATCTCAGTCTAGAGATGTGTTTACTCTAAATAGTAGTGTTGTGACTTGGAAAAGTTTCAAACAAGAGACCACAACAGATTCTACATCTGAAACCAAATACATTATAGCAGTTGAGGCAGCTAAAGATGCCGTTTAGATCAAGAAATTCATCATTGAGTTTGAAGGGGTTCCATGCATTAAAGATCTAATACTTTTATATTGTAATAATAATGGAGCTATTACTCAAGCAAAGAAACCAAGGTTTCATCAATGGTTAAAGCATATAAGGCGTTTTTACCTAATTAGAGAGATCATTGGTAGAATGAATCCACATGTAAAGATAGAATGAATCCACATTATAACTAATATGCATATTCTTTAATAAGAGATAACATTGAATCACATATTTAACATTCTTCCATTTTAAGGAGATGGATAGTACCAATCGGAATCATCAAATTCTATTCCATTATTAAAGTATTTAATAGGTACTGGGTTTGCATCAAATTCGACATCAGAAAAATAATCTTCGTAATTATTTAAGGAAATATGTAGATTATTTCTGGGAAGTGTGAGATCATTTATGGGGATTATGGGATCATTTATGGGCTCTGATACTATTTCGGTGCCCAAATTTAAGTCCAAATTTAAACTTGGGTTGGCTAACAAGATATTCATATTTATCATTCTAGATGCAAAAGATATTTTTATTTCTAAAGTATATTTAGGATGTGTAATATTTATTGATAAGGTACTAAATGGATTTGAAATATTTTCCATAAAATTTTTTGCAAGAGAATAGAGTGCAAACCATATCAAGACTAACAATTTTTTATTAACAAAAGAAATGGGTCCAACACGCTTCCATACGTTAAATCTGATTTTTTACAGACAAAACTCTGGCTACCTCTCCGAGGACTTCTTACTTGGGCGTTGCAGCCTCCAACCACCAAGGTAACTTCCTTTAAGGGTCGCTGTTTTGCAGCACAGCTTAGTTTCATTTTCTACCTCTAAGCGTACTCAGATGTAAATATAGAAAGTTGTGAAGAAACTTGCTTCTTTTATTAATGAAGAAAGTTTAGTACATGATATAGGCTAAGCACACTACTCTCTCTCTATCTCTTCTTATTTACTAAAGATGAGAGAAAATTTTCAAGACAATCGGTAAGGTTGAGTTGCCAAAGTAGAACTCTTGATTCCTTCAATTGCCTTCTTCATATGGCATGCTCCTATTTATATAGGTGTTTGGCGGACTTCAATGCTGGATTTGAATTGATATTTCCACGGATTTCTACTGGCTTCAATTCCATAGACGGACTTCAATTGGTTTCAATCCCGCGGACTTGAGTAAAATATTTTGGATTCCGGTAGTGACGTAAGTGCCTGCGTCTTATTCCATACTTTGACTACTTGATGTCGTGTCCTTATTTTTTTTTTGGTACAGGCTGAACACGTATTATTTTTGCGCTTTCTCATCCTACACAAAGTTTTGATAGTTTTGTCGTTGGATTTTATTTGACTGCTTTCCAATAAGCATGTCGCGCCCCATTTTTTATAAGAAAAATAAATGGTTTAAAAAGTGAATTTTGGTTTGATTTTTGATTTGAAAAAGGATTTTTGATTTAAAAAGAAAATGGGCCTAAATGGGGTTTGTAATGCGACGATTTAGGCCCAAATTATAGTTTAAAAAGGGTTTTTGAAATAAAAATCGGAGTCGCCACTTGGTATTGAGTTAAGGTGTACCAAGTCACCTAAAAATGAATTTTTTAAAGAAAAAATAGAAAAATCCCTTTTAAACGACTCCAAGTCTACGTAAATCAAAGAAAAAGGTTCGGGAGTCACATTTGAAGAAAGGGAAGGCAAGGATAAAAATCCGAGGCACCCTTTCGACCTAACCAAGGCTAGTTGCGTAATTTAGTCAAAGATTTTCTTATTCTTAACCTAAAAATTTATCACATTTGGACGTACTATATGAATGCAAACCCTAGATGTGACAGCTCCACCTTCCCCTAAGGCGAACCAAAGGGGTTAGCGGACTGCCTGTCCAACTCTCGCCAAGACTAACGGTGTAGTTTAGAGCGATCTATCGCGTTCCGGAACTTATAAACGTGCGTAAACAAGTCAAAATGGCAAAATAACCCAAAATAAAAAAAAAAATGAAATCCGGAGTCGGCCATGAATAGTAACCGACCCGTCAGAACCCAACCAAATAACAAGCAAACATTCACATCTCGAAATTTAGCATTTACAAGCCAAAGTGGCATACAAAAGTATTCAAAAGTGGATACATACACGGTTTGCCAAATCAAAAGAGAAAACTCCCCAAAAGTACATTTAGGGTTTCAATCAATGAGCTATACAAAAGATATGTCCAACTAGCTCAATTCGGCAATCAACTATCAATTGCAGTCCAAAAGTATTTATTTTTCTGTAAGGAAAACAAAAGGAATAGAGTGAGCTAATTGCCCAGTGAGATAATACTACTCAAGCAACCAAGTTCATATAAGCATAAAGCTTTTCATTTCAATTCATCAAAAGTAAGTAAAGGCACACATTAATGGTGGAGATAAAAGGATACGGGCGGCTCTCAAGAGCCCTTTTCCTCGTTTGCATTCTTGATCGAACCTCATTGACTCTCCGTCAATGTTTAAAAGTAACCAACCGTAGACTCCACTTTACTTCCATTCCTTCCACCCAACATACCCCTACTGGGCCCGAACTCCAAACACTTGCACTGTGGTATTACTCGAGTATACCGGAATCGAGAGTCTCTCATACTACAAGATTCCATTAACAGTCCCCAAGGTTCATTAATTGGCACGACCAAGGCCTCGCCGGCTCGATTCAGGCCTCGCCGGCTCGATTCAATCAATTACCAATGGGGTTGAGCTCAATGGTAACAATCATGGTCGTTGGATACTCGTTCAATCGACACCAAGTCAAGTACTTTTCATTTCATGTAACAGTCCATGTAACATTCCAATAACATGAGAAATAAGTGAGAGTGATAAAGTACACCCTCACTTCAATCAATATCGATGGTGCAATAACATTTAACTCATCAAGTTCAAGTATCAAAGCCATATAGTAACACATAAGTGAGTAGTACACTCACCAAGCTTGCAAATGGTGTTTCATGCACTTCCGTCAAAAGAACGTCGTGAACCACCGTCACGTCCTAAAACATGCAAACAAGTACAATGAGACTCGATAACGAGTCATAAACCAATGCCAAACACGACCCCAATAGGGTTCCATAAGCATATACAAGCATTAGGGGAAACCAGAAAATCCGGAAATGGCATTAGCTTTAGCCCTGAAAAAAATAGTTTTTGACCTCATTTTGCGGTAATGGCACCAAAGGCACTACAATTATTGGATGAAGGTCCAAGACCCACCGTTTCGAAGCTAAGAGATAGGGATACAATATTACAGAAGGTCACTCAACCCAGTTTCGAGTGTAATCAGGTCAAAAATGCAATCTACTATACCAGAACAGCAAAAACAGATTCACAGAACGCATTCTAGTGCAAACATCAAAAAACAGCCTACATAAGTCCAAATCCAGAAATTCCAAAGCCATCTGAAAGCTAAGAAACAGGGATACATTTCATCAGAAGGCCTCAACAACCAATTCGGAAGCATTCCTAACCAAAATAACCAATTACATAAGCAATTCCCAAATTCGGGTAAAACCAGGACAGCAAGGGTAATTTCGACTTTTCTCAAGGTACGCTACTCCGGTTGACCTGAAATTTTTCAGGAACCTCTAAAATATCAGTCCCTACAACTTTAATGTTTTAAGCCAAGGCCAATTCGGCCTCTAAATATGAGCTACAAAACCGGGCAGAATGTAATTTCATAAACCCTAACTTTCCAAAATTTCTTCCAAAACAGAAATTGCTTGCAACTATCCACTTTTTTTCACCTCCTAGGTCCCTACACACCATTTCCAATCATCAATTCATAGCCACACAATCATATTCATATTAAAACAGAAAATCCCCAATAATACAAAAACTTCATCCAATTCAACAAAAAAATCACAAATAATCCAAAGTTGCATCTATACCACACTAAAGCATAAAATTAACATCATTAAGAGGGAGGAGAGTGGTTTCTTCATAACTCCACCTTAGAAAC